>NC_091196.1:28556022-28558522 GCF_040958095.1 Procambarus clarkii
AATGAAATTGAGTGCTGTGCTGTCGGCGATCGGATTAAGGGTCTGACGACTGCTGTTGTTGTTGCTTTAGACTCAGCTACGCAGAACTTAGTTACAAGTAGCACGGGCTATGGTGAGCCCGTAATCTTATGGAGATCTCGTAATCTTCCTGAATTGGAAGTCTGATGACTTCCATTATTCCATTAGGGAGTTCAGGTACATAATACAAATACAAATAAGGTTTACGGCATTAATTGGGGTGGGGGGGAGGAACAGGGCATAAATGGTGAATCAATGGGCGATGTAAATGGGGACGAATAGAGTGGAAAAAAGGGGGCAAGCACATACAAATATTAATCAGGTGTTGTGGGCGTGGCGTTTTGAGCAGTGTCGTCGACGTTGGTATTTTCGCGTTCCGGTCTCGTTACCGTCATGGTGGGTAGAGTGAATAGTTCCGTTATTTGGGTGTTTATGGTAGGTTGTTGTTTCACTTTTATATGAATGGTTTCAAGAATTTGTAATCTTCGTATATCTTGAGTTTTGGCTATTATCAAGTATTTTTATTAAACATTTTTCTTGTTAGGGTGATGGCAAGGGCTTGTCTCATGGGATTTAGAGGGGGCACCTGATTGGAAATGACAGGTCAAACATCTCGTGAGCTTGGTCGACGTCATACATTAGAACATATGAATGAATGTAACTGCAGATGGCCTATAGGTAACATATGGATGAATGACATGCCATTCATCCATATGTTACGTAACCACCTCAACATAAGAGGTAACACTTATGTTACGTAACATCCGGCGCTAAGCACGGTAGAATTTGTCTTTGAGAATGTGAGGAGTGACCTTGTGAAACGCATCACTAGGCGTCAGACCCACTAAAAAGTAACAATGAACTTTGGAGAATTAATTTTTCAACTATCTGCTTCAGTGAAGAAAAACATAAGAAATATCGATAAGATTCGTGCCAGAATCATAAATCTAAAACTTGTTTTCGTTTTCAACGAAATATGTTTAAAAGAAAGACTGAAGACTACTGAAAAACACTAAAAAGACTAAAAGACTACCTGAATATACACTAGCGTAGTGTATACCAGGCTCAGGGATGTGTACCGTTACCTGTGGCAGGTGACTGCGTGTGATGAATCTCCCACACCTGAGCACTCTATATGCAAATACTGCGAACAGGAACTGGGTCATGATCTCGCACACTACGTTATTGAATTCCCAGTCATTAGACCCCTTGAAGCCTGCTGGTATGAGGCACCTGGAGCCTTGCATTTACTTGATCCACTCCTGTGTTCTTGAGAACATCACCATAATGTAGGCAAAACTTTCGAGTGTTGGTTACTATGATCAACACATGGACATTTATGACTAACATATACAACATATACATGACCACATATACAACATAATGTGGAGTGTGAGCATCACATATATATACCTAGCCCATGATGCAGACAACATATATGCCTTCATATAGTTTAGGCCTAGGGGTAGCTGTATAAATTTGTATGATCCCAAAACAAAAACAAATTCCTAGGTAGTGTGGTACTGTGTATATAGGAGAAAGGAAATTTTCAGGCGAAAGCGCCAAGTCATTACTCCTATACAACATTTGGAAGAGAGTCAGGATAACAATTTGAAATGAGACGGGGGAGAAGGAATGGTTCTCAACCACTTGGTGGACGGTCGAGAATTGAACGCCGACCTGCATAAAGCTCTACCGTCGCTCTACCGTCCAGCCCAAGTGGTTGTACATAGGAAGAGGCTGTTATAAGCACGCCCAGTGAAGGCGAGATAACGATCTACAGCATCCAGGGGGGGGGGTGTATGTTGTGGTGGGAGAGGACATCTCCACGTCTCCTCTGGGAGATGCTGACATATGATGCTAAGGCTTAGTCTTAATCCTATGATGCTAAGGCTTAGTCTTAGTCGTAATCCTATGATGCTAAGGCTGAGTCTTAATCCTATGATGCTACAACCCGTTCTCGCACTTTCGTATAGTCAATATTGACTTATTAAATACGTGCATATGTGACATACTAAACATACTAGTTTACCTTGAAAAGCTTCATAGAGAACACCGACCTTACCTAACCTTCTTAGTATGTTAAGATAATCATCTTATTGCTTCGTAATTACAATTATTGCTTAACCTATTATAGGAATAGGTTAAGTAATAATTGTAATTACGAAGCAATAAGATGCTTATCTTAACATACTAAGAAGGTTAGGTAAGGTCGGTGTTTTCTATGAAGCTTTTCAAGGTAAACTAGTATGTTTAGTATGTCACATATGCACGTATTTAATGTCAATATTGACTGTAAGAAAGTGCGAGAACGGGTTGGATGCTAAAGCTTAGTCTTAGTCTTAATCCTATGATGCTAAGGCTTAGTCTTAGTCTTAATCTTATGATGCTAAGGCTTAGTCTTTAGTGTGTCGTCGGGATCCATACAATGTGCTTGAATCAGTGATCCGGGTCCCTTTGAAGAGTTTACATATTAACGATT
>NC_091196.1:28561022-28578522 GCF_040958095.1 Procambarus clarkii
CTCATAGTCCAGCAGGTTCTCGCGATGTGACAGGCGTTACATTTTAAGCGGTTTCCCCTATTTATAAACGTATGAATCTAGGAGACAAACCTAACCCATAGAAGCCAATTCTCATTAGCCAGAGGCAGCATCAATGCTTTGGTGCCATTAATTTCACGAACACACACGACTACTGATTTTACGGTCAACAACGTCAATCTTGCGGGGAGATAACTCTGAAAACAAGTTGTCCAACGAACAAGACCTGATTCATTATTGACATTGTATGTACCTCAGGGGTTCGCAGATGTAATTCTTGTAACTAACGTCTTCTAAGAAATACTACCCACTGCAGGTCCTCGTCCTGTGAGGAAATGCTGGAGGAAAAGCAGCAACAAGTAGCTGAGAGATATTGGGACCTGAGGAGGGTAGACTCGTAAGTCATAACGGGTGTTTGGTTGCATATCCCAGTACTAGATGGCTCTGGCAAGCGTCTGTCATGTTGGGGAAAAGTCCTGAGTGTCTATTCTGGGTATTAGTAAATAAAATAGATGCATACCATGGGCCCGATTCACGAAAGCACTTACGAACCTGTACATCTTTTTTCAATCTTTGGCTGCTTTGTTTCCAATTATTAAACTGTTAATGAGCTCCGAGGCACCAGGAGACTGTTTATAACAATAACAACAGTTGAATAGGAAGTTTTCATGCTTGTAAACTGTATAATAAATGTAACCAAAGCCGTCAAAGATTGAGGAAAGATGTACACGTTCGTAAGTGCTTGCGTAAGTGCTTTCGTGAATCTGGCCCCTTGTCTGTCGAGTCACCGTCAACCCGCCAGGAGCTCGTTGATCATTGTGATGAAACTTAATATACTGCAAGTAGCAAACTTCAACATTTTCCATTGCAATATATTAATAAACGACTCAAACAGCAAGACGAGTGAGATTTTTAGTGAGCACGCGGGTGGTGTTTATACTGTGTCAGTGTCGGCAGTAGTCGCTGACTGCTGCCGACACTGACACACTGAGAGTCGGTAAGACTCAACCGACACTGAGGTCTCCATTGAAGCCATTTATAGTGATGTGCAGTTAGGAGATTTAAGACTCAAATACTGACATAAGTATAATATATATATATAATATATACGAAAGCAAAGTAGACATATGTGATATATAAGATGAACAACAGTGTGTGTCAACAACTTCGAAGTGTTAATTGATGCATCAATCACCACTCGCGCTGGGCTGCCAGCCGCCTCGCTCACCCACCAACACCAGCAACCATCTTTACTAAAGAAGGATTCATTTGACATGCTTGACTATTATGTGGCACCCACTGTATAACCAACATGTATATTCATGCATGTACAGTATATGCCAATGTTCACTACAGGGTAATTTTCCCCGGACCTTTGCACAGTTACCGTGGTAATCTTTGCAGGGTTATGTGAAAATATTGCAACCTCTGACTCGACAGTTTTGTATACAACCCGTCCTCAGCCCAAGTCCTTTCCATCCAGCGGTCGACCCCAAAGACGCATTCATCAATATTAACATGATGTTCATTCAAAATAAGAATTTTTTCAAATATAAATATTGTTATATATTAGCACACTGTGCACATTTAGGCATTGGTTAGGTTAGGTGTTTAGGTTCTGTTGGCGATTATTTGTATTTGTAGTTCGTGGGTGAAGCATTTACAGTGTTGTGGTTCGAACAAAATTCGTCACTGAAGCACTTGTTCAGGAAGTGTTCGAACGTCATCAGTTGTGAGTCGTGTGTAAATCGTATTTCATTCATAAACAGGGGGGTTGGCTGGTGCATGGAATGAACTTTGGCTTTTGTTTATGAGGACGGGGTGTCGTATAATACCAAATCGTGGGAACTGTATCTGCTTCAGGTATCTTTAAGGATTCGACCTCTGATCTGTTCGCTTCAGACAGTTAAGCAAGTCTTAACTGTCTGAAGTACAAGTCTTAGTACAAGTGATATGGTGAACAACCTATCGGTTTTTCCTTATTGGGAGGTGTTGTATATGCCCGATTCTGTCCCAGTGGCAGTTTGTTCATTCACAAGATGAGTGACGCTGCCCGATACTGCCCCTATAGCGGTGTGTTCATTCACAGGATGAGTGACGCTGCCCGATACTGCCCCTATAGCGGTGTGTTCATTCACAGGATGAGTGACGCTGCCCGATACTGCCCCTATAGCGGTGTGTTCATTCACAGGATGAGTGACGCTGCCCGATACTGTCCCTATGGCGGTGTGTTCATTCCAACCCGTCCTCAGTCTATGTTCATTCCGTCCAGTAGTCGACCCCAAAGACGCATTCATAAATTTTAACATACTGTTCATTCAAAATAGGAATTTTCTCAAATATAAATTATTATTATTATATATTTGCATATTTAGGTATTGGTTACCTGGATTTTACCTGGAGTCACGGCAGTTCTTCTACTCACCGAGCCAGGCCTGATGTCCGGCTTGACTTGTGATAACTTGGTCCAACAGGCTGTTGCTTGCAGCTGTCCGTTGGCCCACATATCTACTATAGCCTCGTTAGTTCGGTACGTCTTGCAAAAATTTATCTAAAAGTGTTCTCTGGTTGTGCCTATGACACCTCTACTCCACACTGGTTCTATTTTACATTTCCTTTCATATCTTTCGCTCAAGTATGTTTTTATTCTACTGCGCAAATTTGGGACATGGTTAGGTTAGGTTAAGTGTTTAGGTCGGCCGAGCGGACAGCACGCTGGGCTTGTGATCCTGTGGTCCTGGGTTCGATCCCAGGCGCCGGCGAGAAACAAAGGGCAGAGTTTCTTTCACCCTATGCCCCTGTTACCTAGCAGTAAAATAGGTACCTGGGTGTTAGTCAGCTGTCACGGGCTGCTTCCTGGAGGTGGAGGCCTGGTCGAGGACCGGGCCGCGGGGACACTAAAAAGCCCCGAAATCATCTCAAGATAACCTCAAGATAGGTGCTGTTGGTGATTATTTGTATTTGTAGTACTTGGGTGAAGCATTTACAGCGTTGTGGTTGGAACAAAAAAGTCGCCAGCGAAGCACTTGTTCCAGAAGTGTTCGAATGAAATCAGTTTTGAGTCGTGTGTAAACCGTTTTTCATTCATAAACAGGGGGGTTTGGCGGGTGCATGGAATCACCTTTGGTCTTTGTTGACGAGGACGGACTGATTCATTCACAGGATGAGTGACGCTGCTCAATACTTTACCTATGGCGGTGTGTTCATTCACAGGATGAGTGACGCTGCTCAATACTTTACCTATGGCGGTGTGTTCATTCACAGGATGAGTGACGCTGCTCAATACTTTACCTATGGCGGTGTGTTCATTCACAGGATGAGTGACGCTGCTCAATACTTTACCTATGGCGGTGTGTTCATTCACAGGATGAGTGACGCTGCTCAATACTTTACCTATGGCGGTGTGTTCATTCACAGGATGAGTGACGCTGCTCAATAAACATGTATTCTGGAGATAGTTTTAATTTTTTTATGATAATACGTTTCCCATTTATTTTGGCAAGATTTAATCTGTGATTATCGACATCCGCATTGTTGAAGTTGTTTACGTATATATTATTGCGTGTGTATGTATACGCAGGTGTATATTCTCTTGACGTATGAAGAGTTATGAAGTATACTTTTAAGGAATTTTTTGTGTGTGCTGGAGTGAATAGTATGTTCCTAGGAGTTTAAAGAACGAGAGCGAGAGATAGAGCACTCGAGAGAGCGAGAGAACGAAAAAAAAAGAGGTATATAATACGAAAGCGAAATAACAAGAGTGAGAGAGGAGCTAGAGAGCCAGAAAGAGCTAGAGAACAAGAGAAAGAGAGCGACTGACAGCGAGAGAGACAGGGAAAAAAAGAGAGGCAGGGAGCGTGAGAGAACATGAAAGTGAGAGAGAGAAAGAGAGAGATTTGGTATTTCAGAGTAGCAAATGAACCGCATTTCATTCTGAAAGGACTATATATACTTTTGATTATTTTAGTGCCACTCATCGTTGTCCCTTCTGGATTAACTCTTCCTCGTGTTGAGTCAAGCCGAGATTTGTGAACTCAGCTTGAACGTTGGAATACTACAGTGCTTACAGAGTGGGAATGAGGTCGTTGCCGTGGCGGCAGATAATTTATTCTCCTTGTGTCTCCCATGACAGATCTCACGGCCCATTTTTCTCCATTTGTCGGTCCATTTACATTCCGTTAAAAATTCATTCTATTAGGTGAGAGAAGCGGCTGGTTTATAAGCAACGCTCAGTAATTTTAACGTATCCGAAAGGCATTTTAACGTTAGGTAATACTTAGTCCTCTCGTCCATGTCCCTTTATGTATGTCCCACTCATATCTCCCCCATATATATGTCCCACTGATGTACATCCTCTAATTTATCTCCCCCGCCTGTGTGAGTGTCTGTCTTCGTTCATCTGAACACTTTGTCCTTGTACTCACGCTCACACAAAGAACAAAACTTATGACCACAGCCAAGGAGGGAAAATTTGTAATTCAAAGAAGGAATTTGTGAAATGTTAGCAGAGTAGGAGTGGAAATGTGGGCTGTAATATATTCTGGGCTGGCTGCCTCTCTCTCTCTGGATTACACATTACACTTCTTGAAATATATATATAATATATAATATATATATATATATATATTATATATTATAATATATATAAGAGACAGGTATATTAGAAATGTGTAGAAATCACCCGATTCTCGGGTGTTGTTGTGCGGTCAGTCGAGGGGGGGGGGGGTGACCAGTGTGTAAGTGTTTATGAAAATATCCCTGAAAAATAGATACCTCGGCTCTCGGGAAACTGGTATCGTGTTTTAAGTGCATCGAGTCCACAGTGAACCAGTTTATATTGTGCAGTGATATATCACGAGATTATACAAACGTGTTAGTGTCATCCCTCTAACCCCCCCCCCCACTCCCCATACCCGCTAGTGTGTACCGTCACCCAACCCAAGAGTCACCCTCTCCCCCTGCCCCACCCCCAACCGCGACCGCTACCTCCCTGTGTCCACCCCCTCACGCTACTTCCGTCCAGCGCCCACCCTGAGCCCGCCCAGCGCCCACCCAGCGGCCACCCAGCGCCCGCCCAGCGCCCGCCCAACGCCCGCCCAGCGCCCGCCCAGCGCCCGCCCAACGCCCGCCCAGCGCCCGCCCAGCGCCCGCCGATGTCGCAGGTCACGACTGACAGCCAGGCTTCTCTCAGCCAAGAGGAGCCATCAATCGACGACAGGTATGGCACATGCCAAGTGTGTGACAAGGTGTGGAGACTCAAGCGTAACGGAGATGTGCGCAAGCATGCTCACAACGGAACCGATTGTCCGGGTATGTGGCGCCCTCCCAAAGAGGGTATCAATCAAGGCCCCACTCCAGCAGTCAGGGAAAACACCTCCAACAGCTTCATTTCGACTGAGAACCTACTAGAAGCCATCAAAGCAACATCGGTTGGAACCTTGCAGCACATCCCCAAAGCTGCCCGGCCCCAGGCAGCAGCCAAACTATCCAGCCTCTTGAAAAAGGTCAATGACTCCCCCGGAACTATCCAAGCATGGCACAACCTTCTCCTGTTTGGAAACATATGCCTAGCTATCCCTGCAAGGAGAGACAAATCACTAGCTTCGTCGGTCATTATGGCTATAAATAGTTTTCCTAGAGAGGACAACGAGGCACCCCTCCCCACCCGTGCCAAAAACACCCACCGCAGGAAAGGTATCAACAGCAGAACCGAGGCATCCAAAATCAGAGCAACAGTCAGCAAGAAAATAGAAGAAGGCAACACAATAGGGGCGATCAGAGTCATCACCAGTGAAGACACAGTTGCCACCAGGGATGCCAATACAGCACAAGCCCTGAGGGAAAAACACCCACCCAGAGCTCCTCGTGACGACAGTGTCCCCCTAGTCGGTGTCACCAGAGCAGAACCCCTGTGTGTGCTCGAATCCATGGTGCACAAAGCAGCTTTATCCTTCCCACCAGGATCAGCAGGTGGGTTCACAGGACTACGACCCAACCACATCAAACAAATGCTCAACCCTGCACTGGGAGACATTGCACGGAGCCTCCTGGTGGAACTAACTAGATTCGCCAACACATGTCTAGCTGGCAACATACCAGAGACCATACGGCCTCTCTTTTTTGGCGCTACCCTCTGTGCCCTGAGGAAAAAAGATGGAGGAATCAGACCGATAGCTGTGGGCAATTCACTCCGGCGTCTTGTCGCTAAGGCTGCTGCTAGAGCAGTTAGTCAGGCAGCAGCCGACATGCTGAAGCCAAAACAGCTTGGGTTTGGCATTCCCCAAGGGTGTGAGGCAGCGGCTCATGCAGCTAGAGCCTACATTGCCAACATTATGAATGAAAAAGCCCTGATAAAGCTGGACTTCAAAAATGCTTTCAATCTGGTTAGAAGGGATGCAGTACTCAGTGCAGTTCATCGCCTTTTTCCTTCCCTCTACCCGTTTGTAAACTCATGCTACAGCAAGAATCTAACTCTGCTTTTTGGGGAACATGAAATTGAATCACAAGAAGGTGTCCAACAAGGTGACCCCCTTGCTCCTTTTCTGTTCTGCCTAGTTATCAAGGAAGTCACCGATAACCTGTCCAGTGAGCTCAACATTTGGTTTCTGGATGATGGTACTCTAGCCGGCTCCCCAGCCTCACTCTTGGACGACATAAGAATAATCCAGGAGCAAGGAGCAAGCCTAGGCCTCACCCTGAACCCTTCCAAGTGCGAAATAACCTCCACCAACCAGCACATAATAGAGCAAATAAAGGTTGTTTTGCCTGACATTCATACAACCAACCCTGAGGACAGCACACTCCTAGGTGCTCCTCTTGGAAGGAATGCCATCGACGGGGTCCTCGGTAAGAAGATCACTGACCTGAAGAGGATGAACGAGAGGATTGAAGACATCGATGCTCATGATGCACTTTACCTCATCACCAGATGCTTGTCCCTCCCCAGGCTGACCTACTTTCTAAGATGTTCGCCATCTTTCAACAATATTAAATTAGAAGAGTATGACAGCTTGCTGAAATCAACACTAGAAAAAGCCCTCAATCTTTCCCTCAGCGACTCACAGTGGAAACAGGCCTCCCTTCCTGTCAGACTCGGGGGCCTTGGCGTGCGCACAGCAACACAAATTGCTGTACCAGCGTTCCTGTCCTCTTCAGTGGGGTCTGACAACTTGGTGAAGGAAATCCTACCTGAGCACCTAGTTCAACAGGCAGGGGTGCATGATCCCAGCTTCACAGACTGCACAACCAAATGGGTCTCTCTCGCAGGACCAGCACCCCAACCACCGCCTTCTGAAGCCCATAAGCAATCCAGCTGGGATCGCCCCATTGCCGACCAAGAAGCTGCAACTTTACTAGAAGCTGCGACAACACCACATGACACTGCCCGACTTAGAGCTGTAGCAGCTCCCCATGCAGGTGATTTCCTATTAGCAACCCCAATGTCAGCAACCGGCACCCGTCTCACACCGCAGGCCCTCCGAATTGCCGTGGCTCTCCGCCTCGCTGCCCCAATCCACACCGAATACAGGTGTATTTGCGGCGAGGCAGAGGCCGACAGATATGGACGGCATGGCCTTCTTTGCCAAAGGACGGGAGGATGGCATGCAAGACACGGCGAGGTTAATGACATTATTAAGAGAAGCCTTACCACAGCCGGTTGTCCAGCAGAGAGAGAGCCCCGTTACCTAATGTCCCGCAACTCTGATGAGCCTGTCGGTCGCCCAGACGGAATCACGGTGTACTCCTGGAAGAATGGTAGACAGTTGGTGTGGGACTACACTTGCGTTTCAACTTTAGCCAATACCTATGTTGACTTCAGTGCTACACAAGCAGGAGGAGCTGCCAATCACCGGGAAGCGGCCAAGTCACGCAAATACAGAGACCTTGAGCACCACTACAATTTTGTCCCCATCGCCTCAGAGACACTTGGTGCCTGGGGTAAAAGTGCTGCTAGCTTTTTGAAGGAGTTGGGGTCTAAGCTAATCGAAACAACTAGAGACCCTAGAGCTGCCAGTTTTCTTTTTCAGCGCCTTAGTGTGGCCATCCAGAGAGGAAATGCTCACTGCATCCACGGTTCCTGCCCGCCATCTGAGGAGCTGGAGGAGCTTTTCAACTTGTGACAAGCAGCCTTGTACCCTGCATGTAATCAATATTGTAACTTTTTTTGTGTAATGACATTTTCAAATAAAGTTAGATAAATATACACACTTAACAAAAGAATAGGGGTGGTAGGAGAAGAAAATATCAAAGTGTTCAGTGAGGATCCACAAGGTCTTCTCTGAGTACTCTTTATTTTCTTCTCCGAGGCTATGGGTCCCTACACTTGCACCAGAGGTGGTACCCCTTCTAGGTTTATATATATATATATATATATATATATATATATATATGTCGTACCTAGTAGCCAGAACGCACTTCTCGGCCTACTATGCAAGGCCCGATTTGCCTAGTAAGCCAAGTTTTCCTGAATTAATATATTTTCTCTAATTTTTTTCTTATGAAATGATAAAGCTCCCCATTTTATTATGTATGAGGGCATTTTTTTTTTATTGGAGTCAAAATTAACGTAGATATATGACCGAACCTAACCATCCCTACCTAACCTACCCTAACCTATCTCTATAGGTTAGGTTAGGGTAGGCAGCCGAAAAAGTTAGGTTAGATTAGGTTAGGTAGTCGAAAAACAATTAATTCATGAAAACTTGGCTTATTAGGCAAATCGGGCCTTGCATAGTAGGCTGAGAAGTGCGTTCTGGCTACTAGGTACGACATATATATATATATATATATATATATATATATATATATATATATATATATATATATATATATATATATTTATTTATTTATTTATATATTTATATATATAAATAATATAAATATATTTATATATATAAAAATATATTCGTTTGCCTTGTTCGGGTTGAATGTAGACACAGTAGTCGCTTAGTAGTTCCCCCTGGCTGCGATGCTGGGGGCCGCTCCGCCGCTGTCCCTCCAGTCGCTTCTTGGCCTGCATCGAGGGCGGACATACTACTACTCCCTCCAGCATGTCCTCTCAACTTAAATTTCCTATTTCAGCTCCATGGCTCCATAAAATTACTATCCTATATATATATACATATGTACTCCCTGGCCCTCAACATGGCGCTCACACAGGCCGCTCACAAAAATTGCTATATGACTGCTTCACAAAGCTGCTTCTAGTCCTGACTTGAGTACACGAAGTCGCCCAGTAGGCTCCACAACAGCTGCTTACTTTCTTCCTCTTGAAAAAGCAACACAATTAGAGTTCCACAAAGAAGTGACCAACACTCACTTCCAGGTCGCCTCTAATTAATTCAAATCACAGAGAAATGGTGTACTATGACCCCAACAGCTCTCTCACACTTGCGAACAAGTAGCCTTCACTCCAGCACTAACACAGGCAACTATATTCTTCCTCCTTCCAGGAGAATCAACGAAGTACGACCACCTCTGACGACTGCTGTGACTCAAGTGAGGTCACAACATCCTGCTAGCGTCACTTCACGTCACCAAAGTATCGACATCTCATGTCATGTCACTAATTACCAGACGCTCATCCTTTGCTAGTATTTTTAAATTATTTACTGACGTTTATTATATATTTTCTTTCTCTGACCTCTTGATCTCATCTCCGGAAAGCAGAATAACTCAGGGTAGACTAGTTCCATCCAGGCTGCATGGGCTCATAACTGTACACACACACTACGAGGAATTGATAGGGTAGATAATGACAGATTATTTAACACAGGGGCACACACACTTGGGGTCACAAGTGGAAACTTAGTACCTAAATGAGCCATAGAGACATTAGAAAGAACTTTTTTTTTAGTGTTAGCGTAGTTAACAAACGTAATGCATTAGACTCCACACACAGTTTCAAATGTAGATATGATAGAGCCCAGTAGGCTCAGGAATCTGTACACCAGTTGATTGACATTTGAGAGGCGGGACCAAGGAGCCAAAGCTCAACCTCCCGACAAACACAACTAGGTGAGTACACACACATTCATGCACGGACATAGCTAAACAAACAGAGTCGAGCAGACACCACCAACTTTGGCACAACCAGCTAAGCAGACACCACCAGCTTTGACGCACAGCTAAGCAGACACCACCAGTTATACAAAGACAAAAATAATAACACAACAAATTCCATAAACTCACAGATGTTTTCAACAGTAATAAACAGGTCCACCTCCCCGACTGACCTCACTTAACCCGCAAGAAAATATCACCAGTTAATCCCTCACAAACACCTCAAACGTTCGCTGTTGACACGAACATAAACACAGCCACCGTGGGAGTGCAGGATTAGGCAGGATTAATACAAGAGCTTAACCGCTCTATAGTTCGGAGAGGGAGGAGCGGCATATCGGAGAATTAGTGTACAACGATGTATTTTGGTAACAGTGTGGGGGGGGGGGGGAAGGGAAGGGAATTATCAAAGGAAAGCACCAAGCCATTATGGCTATATAGTACTTGGAAGGGGGTCAAGATAAGGATCTGGGATGGGACGGGGGGAAAGAATGGGGGGGGGGGAGTAAGAGGAATCTACAGTGTGTATTAGTCGTGTTTAGGTTTATTTAAGTAATTATTATTCGTGTTTAAGGAAATTTATGTAATTATTATTTGTGTTTAATAAAATCTAGGAATTTACTATTATTGTTTAGGGAAATCTATGAACTTATTATTAGTGTTTAGGGTAAACCTAGAAATGTATTATTTGTGTTTAGGTACATAAAATATTTTTCTAGGTAATATCATGCTAGGCATTATTATTCGTGCTTAGTAGAAATTGAACTAAAGTTAACATAAAAAGTGTATCTTGTAATATGGAGTCGTGTAATATGGTATTTTATTCTCAATCGGACAGGACCAAGAAAATACTTGAGAGCATCTAAGCAAACATGAAACCTAAAGAAGATAGTTATGCATGACATTTAAGCGCCATTAAAGTGTCTAATCCAGTTATTTTTTACCTTTTTATTTTACAATCCAATTCTGGATTGTAAAAACAATCCAGAATTGTTTTTACTAATTATTGTTAGTAAACTATTTTTATTATAATAATTATACTTTAAAATCTGCCACGTGATGCATTCCAGTCTAGTGGGACAAGTTAGAATCAGATGCGACACGCGGCGCGATGGCTTCAAACCATTATTAAGTTGAGAAAATCAGCAGGAGCCTTGAAGAGGATTCGACCCCATGTACTTGGTTCGAATCCTTCCAATTGCTCCTATGCTGCGATTAATTCAGTTGTTTATTTAAGAGTTCCATTGTAGTTCCATTGTTCCGAAATTATCCACGCCTATTTTTGTGCTGGAAAAAACACGAAAGAATTCAGGGCCCCCGAAAGAGCAGCCAAAATCTAAATTCATCAAAGCAATGGATGAGATGAAAGTGGACGACTCAACTTCACAATACTGTAACACCAGATTGTAACTCCACTCTGTAACACCAGCTTAACACCAGAATGCAATGCCCACTTTGGCCCAAAAGTGTATTAAACAACAAAAGTGTATTAAACAACAAAAGTGTATTAAACAACAAAAGTGTATTAAACAAAACTCTGCCAAATGTATTCTAATCGATGGGGAGACAATCTGCTGCTATGCCTTAATATTAACGTCTCCACCACTCCCCCAACTTCCGCTGTATGACAGAATTACCGCCATAGGGAGCCGGTCGGCCGAGCGGACAGCACGCTGGACTTGTGATCCTGTGGTCCTGGGTTCGATCCCAGGCGCCGGCGAGAAACCATGGGCAGAGTTTCTTTCACCCTATGCCCCTGTTACCTAGCAGTAAATTAGGTACCTGGGTGTTAGTCAGCTGTCACGGGCTGCTTCCTGGGGGTGGAGGCCTGGTCGAGGACCGGGCCGCGGGGACACTAAAGCCCCGAAATCATCTCAAGATAACCTCAAGAAGATCCAGGAGAAGACGGAGTCCAGTAATCAATAATCGATAATGACGTAAGAACTTTGGAATTTAATTACTTGGGAATAATTCTGGAAACTTTCATTTACTTACTAAAGAGAATGGGGTATACTATGATCCAAAAGGTTTATGCAGCAGTACAGGGAAAGTTTCCAACAGCATGTTGGGTTCTTTAGAACGCAGAATGATATTGAAGGAAAATTAACTAAACACAGGAAAACATTTTTCACTTCTTTATTTCATAATTACCAACAATAGTAGTTTAAATATATCCTAGCTATTAATTCCTACTTAGAGGCACTGGGTGAAATATACTACAATTACATGAAACAACGTAATACATTTCCGGTTATTCTGCTACCACGGCCGGGGAAGAGACCCGGCTGTGCTCGGGTCTCGGGTTGCATATGAGGATACGGGTTGCATATGAGGGTACGGGTAGAACCAAAAGACAGAGAAAAAGGTGAACCCAATGCTGAAAAATGTGTTGAAACACACGAAACACACCCTGAAAAACTCGCAATACCCAGACAAAAGAGAGCATGCTTAGCTTATCTACTGAACGCACACAATGTGTCAGCACGGCGGACAGCCCACCTGCTATCATCGAGTCAGCAAGGCGGACAGCCTCCACGAAAATGAGAGGTACGGGTTGAGGATGTTCGAGTTCAGATAGAGGATCGGGTAGGCTATCGGGAATACGGGATAGGTTTTTGATTGTTGCTGCCGGAGGCGCCTAGTTTATTGTGCACCTCATACTCATCCTGTGAGCGGTAGCGCAAAAAGCATTACAGAGGGCACAAAAGATCTTTATCAGACCTCATCTTAGATTATTACATAAACAACTTCATCTATCCTTCACACCTTATAGTTACAATGTCAGCTAGTTACAGAGAAAGTGCTATTACAAGAGCTATATATTTACAGTAAGTCATTATACATTAATGGTAGGTCTTATCGCTAATACATAATAGTTTGACCAATGGAGATTTTAGTCATAGGGTAGCTTCTGTTTATTCTTAGTCTTCACAATACACTACTTGTTGCTTCATCTCATATGTCGTTTATCTACTGGGAGCGAAATATGGATACAGTGCAAGGATTTCAGGTAATTTATCCATGGTAATAAGATAGGTTGCCATATCATACAGAGTGAGCTTAGATTTATCTCTAAATGGCTCAATTTTACTACAATCCAAGATATAGTGTTCGAGAGTGTGTCCCTGTCTTTGTCCACACACTTTACACTTTACTTCATCTAGATCCCTATACAAGCCGAACTGCCAGAGATACTTGTAGCCAAGTCTTATACGAGCTGTGACAACATCTGTTAGTCTACTGACTTTGTTACTTGCCCCATACACATGTTTTACTTCACACATTTCATTGCGATGAACAATGGACCTGCTAGTTCCAGTTTGCACTCTTCTACTTTCTTCAAATCCATCCAGGAGTTCTCGTCTAATTACACTTTTAAGGGACCTATTTGATAACTCAAGATTCCGTTCAATACTGTCTTTATTTACTGCAGCCTTAGCAAGGGCGTCAACTTTGTCATGTTCCTGCAGATAATGTGAGAAGGATTCCACAACATTTTTATATATACCTTCTTGCTAAGTATTCATATATATCTACGTCTAGCTTCCAAGACAAGCACGTTATTACTTGATTGCAAACTGTTTATTTCTCGTAGTGAGGATAGGGAGTCAGAAATAATTAAGCTGTCTATTTCAGTGTTGTTAATAATTTCGAGTTCTACCAGTATTGCTACCAACTCGGCCTGCATTGTGGACGCCCAGTTACTAATTCGGATATTCCTTTGAATTGTGCTGCCATCGGGTTGATGAGCAATAACAGCACTTCCTGCCCTCCTTATAGCTGTATTGAGTGATCCGTCAGTGTATATGGTCTGTCCTATGTTGTTTTCAGCTTGTATATTGTGAATGTGTTCTATGGTGATTAATTTAGCAGCAAGCTGAGCATGAGGGTTGTTTGTGATTAGTTTCTTGGTGGGGTCTGCAGGGGTCAGGATGTCAAAAGGTACTATCTGCCAGGGTGGAAGGAAGTGCTGTACTCTTTCATCTATAAATACATCGTGCAGTCCCATCATTTTAATGAGTGGCTGTTCTTTGAATCCATTTAGACTCACTAGTTCCATTTCGTATGTGTTCTAACAGTTCAACTGATAATGTTGTTTTTGTTATCACGCAGAAGCTTTAGTCCCATCATAAGATTAATTTCAAATATTCTGTCTCGAATGCTAAGTATATTTAATTCTTTCCGCATGTTGAGAACTTTAGTAGTTATAGGACAGTCAAATATAATTCTGAGTTTATATTTGATAGTGACATTTGCAAAATGACATTTTGCATTTTTTCCAGTCTATCAATACTTTTGCCATTTTGCAGGACCAAAGCCTATCAAGCCAAAGCATGATAGCCTATCAGAGATCTTATATATGGTAAATACATAATTTTTGCTATTCTAATATTAACACCGTACTTAGGGCTGTACCCCACTACAGTTCTGAGAGCCTTGAGTCTGTCTCTACATTGTTGATATAACTTATTGACTGCAGTTGAGGTACAAGGGACAGAGACACCAAGGTATTTGAAAGAAGAGACATAGTCAATTGGTATGTTATATTATGTTATGGCCCTTGTGGGCCAACATCCACTCCTAGCCCCAAGGAAAACACGGGATAGCTCTCCCATCATCAGTTCGAGCCGTTGACGTATTGACAGGGGGAACTTCTGTGTTAGCATTTGGTGCCACTCGATAAATGGTACTACTCAAGCATGTGTACCACTCGAAAAATGGTACTACTCAAGCATGTGTACCATCGAAAAATGGTACTACTCAAGCATGTGTACCAATGGAACATTTGGTGCCACTGGAAAATATGGTACCACTTAAACGTGGTACCACCATGACTTTTAAAGTATAAGTCTGGCTCCTTGAACCCTTCAAGCATCCCAAGAAGGGAATCGCATCAGCCATAAGCAGAGTAACGATGGCTGCTCCTATGGCCGTCTTCCTAGACTACGATGATGCAACTGTGAAAAGAGAAAACATCAGAAACCAAATGCATGTGTGAAACGTAGCTCACATGCACCGGTCTGCGTCCATACCGTCAAAAACTATCTTTGAAACTAACTACGTCCGTCAAAAACTAACTTTGACATTATGCCACTTACCTTGGATGAAGGATGTAAACAACTCAATGTCAACGAACAGACTGAACAACACGAGGGAAACTGTGTACGTGTATTAAACAAGGGGAGAAGAATATAGCCCAGAAGACACACATGACCTGCATATAAGAAGTAGAAAGAAGAAATACGCTGGCAGAAGGAGAATCCTCAGCACTATCGTGTGCCTTTTCAAACCGTCTAATACAACCCAGCGGGTTTTCTTCCTATTGGGGAGTATTGTATATGCTGCTATGGCGGTATGTTCACTCACAAGATGAGTGGCGCTGCCCAATAAACTCGCCCCTCGGGGCAAAATTTAAAATTTTTAACCAGCTCTAACATACAGCTGGGTCAAGCCCTAGGGGCCTCGTAGCCTGGTGGATAGCGCGCAGGACTCGTAATTCTGTGGCGCGGGTTCGATTCCCGCACGAGGCAGAAACAAATGGGCAAAGTTTCTTTCACCCTGAATGTCCCTGTTACCTAGCAGTAAATAGGTACCTGGGAGTTAGTCAGCTGTCACGGGCTGCTTGCTGGGGGTGGAGGCCTGGTCGAGGACCGGGCCGCGGGGACACTAAAGCCCCGAAATCATCTCAAGATAACCTCAAGATAACCTAGCAATCTTTCTTCTACAGTAACTCCTCTCCACAAGCTATTCTTCATGTGTACGGGCAGGGTATTGATTGATTGATGAAGATTGATTAACCAACCCTAGAGGTGGCACGGACATGAATAACCCGTAGGTGGTAGATTTGGTTTTCGAGTGAGAGGATACCCCAAACAAACCCAACCATCCCTCTTACCCCACACTCTTCCCTCTTACCTCACATCTTTGCCCCCCCTTACCCCACACCCTTACCCTCTCACCCTTCCGCCTCACCCCACCACCCCACCTCACCCTTAACCCCTCAAGGCCCAACTCACGCAGGCAATAAACACCAGCGGAAGTCGAGGATCTTTTCTTAATTGTCTTTATTTTCACCAGTAAAGCTCCGATATTCTTACGAATAAAGCAACAGCTGTTCTTTACTAGTTAATCTTCTTCCCCTTAACATTATTATCGATGTTTTGTAAGCGACTACAATCAACGCTTAATTCAGGAGATTGTATATCATATTTTCACGTCATGCAGATTGTTGCTTTATTCCTTCTTTTATTTCTCCCCGAGATAAAAGTCCCATTAATTTTCCTAATGACTAGAAAATAAGATAATTTAAATATCTGATATCATTCCCAATTTTTCGGTTAAGGCCAAATAGTGAGATAATTCTGGCGTTGAAGATACTAAGTGACAATAATAAATGGGAGGACAGAGAGAGAGAGAGGGAGAGAGAGAGAGAGAGAGAGAGAGGGAGAGAGAGAGAGAGAGAAATGGAAAGAAACTCGCCATCATCTATAGAGCACCAAACCTCCGAGGAGTACCTCCGAGGCGTGTTTGGGGAGGGCATGGTTGGACCCTGGGGAGCACAGCTGGGGGCGCCAACCCCGTTCATGGGGGTCGTCTCCTCCTGGTTATTGCGTGTTTACTGCCTCGCCTCTTACCTGTCGCTCCTATACCTCAATAACCCCCACCCTCCTTCACCCCATAAATTGCTCGCCCCATCTCACTCTCACCCACTCCTGCTAAAATTGTAATTATATTTAGTAATTCTCTGTTTTTCGTAATGTGTTTTTTTTTGCTTTAGTCGTATTTTGTGTCTAGCTGCTGTGGTCGTAGAGTTAACATAAGGTCTAGGTGTTGTGGTCGTAGCAATGTTGTAACAAATAGTTGTAATGTTTTGTTGGTTAAGTTGTAATGTTTTGTAGGTTAAGTTGTAATGTTTTGTAGGTTAAGTTGTAATGTTTTGTAGGTTAAGTTGTAATGTTTTGTAGGTTAAGTTGTAATGTTTTGTAGGTTAAGTTGTAATGTTTTGTAATGCTGTAGGTCTTGCGTTTCCTCAAAATTCACAGTAATATAAAAACATAGTTCACATTACTGTTTTTTTCAAATTTTTACCCTCTAAAAGTACCGTCTCGCAGGATGTTCAGACAGCTCGATTATCTCCTTTCCTTCCTCTGTGTTTTCTCTTGCCTCTGATTACCGCTAAAGCTTCTTATTATGTTTCTGTAAGACTTTAAAGTGTTCATAACTTGGTTCAGACGCACTGCTTCGGAGGAGTACCTTATTTACTTAGATTTTTACGTGCGGTGGGAGACAGGTGGGAGACAGGTGGGAGTGGGTGGTAACGACTCAAGGGGTTGAGTTTGAGTGTTCGGGCCCGTAGTCACTTCTCCTCTCACCATTCCTCTATTAACATCTCCTCTATTCACACCTCCGAATCTGTCTC
>NC_091196.1:28586022-28591022 GCF_040958095.1 Procambarus clarkii
GTGAGGATGGTGGTGGTGCGTGTGTATGGTGAGGCTGGTGGTGGTGCGTGTATGGTGAGGCTGATGGTGATGCGGGAGGTGAAGGGAAGTGTTCGTGCTTGGCCCAGGCACTTGAGATGGTATATACAGTAATCACCGGGAGTGAGGATCCAGACTGTATAGTGGTTCGAGGCGTTATCAAAAAAAAACCTTTAATGGCTAAGAACTTTGCGTACCACAAGTTATTTTCATGTGAATATTTTTGTTCCTGGAATGATGTTATCTGTTCTGTACTTCCTGGTCTAGTTTAGTTCTCTCTCTCTCTCTCTCTCTCTCTCTCTCTCTCTCTCTCTCTCTCTCTCTCTCTCTCTCTCTCTCTCTCTCTCTCTCTCTCTCTCTCTCTGATTTTCTTATCCAATTTCCCTCTCCACCTCTTCCGTTTCTCACCTCCTTCTCACTTCCTCAGACTCTCCCTGGCATCATTTCTCCACCTGACTCTTTATCACATCGTGACCTTCCTCGCTCTGAATTTTCCTCTCTCTGACCTCCTTCCCCCTCTCCCCGTGACCCTTTCAGCCTCCCAACCCCTCTTCCTCACTCTCACTCTCTTCCACATCTTCAGTCTGACCTCCTTCCTACCCCAGCCTCTCTCTCTCTCTCTCTCTCTCTCTCTCTCTCTCTCTCTCTCTCTCTCTCCCTCTCTCCCTCTCTCCCTCTCTCTCTCTCTCTCTCTCTCTCTCTCTCTCTCTCTCTCTCTCTCTCTCTCTCTCTCTCTCTCTCTCTCTCTCTCTCTCTCTCTCTCTCTCTCTCCCCCTCTCTCCCTCTCTCCCTCTCTCCTCTCTCTCTCTCTCTCTCTCTCTCTCTCTCTCTCTCTCTCTCTCTCTCTCTCTCTCTCTCTCTCTCTCTCTCTCCCTCTCCCTCTCTCTCTCTCCCTCCCCCTCTCTCTCTCTCTCTCTCTCTCTCTCTCTCTCTCTCTCTCTCTCTCTCTCTCTCTCTCTCTCTCTCTCTCTCTCTCTCTCTCCCTCTCCCTCTCTCTCTCTCCCTCCCCCTCTCTCTCTCTCTCTCTCTCTCTCTCTCTCTCTCTCTCTCTCTCTCTCTCTCTCTCTCTCTCTCTCTCTCTCTCTCTCTCTCTCTCTCCCCCTCTCTCTCTCTCTCTCTCTCTCTCTCCCCCCCTCTCTCTCCCTCTCTCCTCCTCTCTCTCCCTCTCTCCTCCTCTCTCTCCCTCTCTCCCCCTCTCTCTCCCTCTCTCCCTCTCTCCCTCTCCCTCTCTGATGAGTGACGCTGCCCAAAACTACGTTCTTATAAAATTCGTCCTAACAAGCAAAACAAAATAATAAAATATCGTCCTTTCCCCTCACTTTTCCTCCCTTCCCCTTCTTCCCGCTCTTCCCCTCTCTTTTCCTGGGAGGGTAGAAATGGCCAAGTTATTCTCTATCCTTTTGAGACGTATCTCATCGTCTCAATAAACTTACTTGAACCTGGACTCCCTTTTCCCCCGTGTCGGGTGTTGTTCCCCTCTCCTCGTGCTTGTTACTATAGCCTCTAGAGGGGAGAAGAGGGGAGGTGGAAATGAGGAGTATTTTACGGACGCAGCAGTGGGGTGAACAGGTGCGTTAGTTGCTCTGGTGTGTGTAGAGTTTGTTGCTTGTTGTTATGTAGACTGAAGAGCGTCGGTGGTCGCTATAGAGTGTCAGTGTGCTCTCTAGAGTGGCACTGGTCGCTGTAGAGAAGCACTGGTCGCTGTAGAGTGGCACTGGTCGCTGTAGAGTGGCACTGGTCGCTGTAGAGTGGCACTGGTCGCTGTAGAGTGGCACTGGTCGCTGTAGAGCGGCACTGGTCGCTGTAGAGTGGCACTGGTCGCTGTAGAGTAGCACTGGTCGCTGTAGAGTGGCACTGGTCGCTGTAGATTGGCTCTGGTCGCTGTAGAGTGGCACTGGTCGCTGTAGAGTGGCACTGGTCGCTGTAGAGTGGCACTGGTCGCTGTAGAGTGGCACTGGTCGCTGTAGAGTGGCACTGGTCGCTGTAGAGCGGCATTGGTCGCTGTAGAGTGGCACTGGTCGCTGTAGAGCGGCACTGGTCGCTGTAGAGTGGCACTGGTCGCTGTAGAGCGGCACTGGTCGCTGTAGAGCGGCACTGGTCGCTGTAGAGCGGCACTGGCCGCTGTAGAGCGGCACTGGCCGCTGTAGAGCGGCACTGGCCGCTGTAGAGCGGCACTGGCCGCTGTAGAGCGGCACTGGTCGCTGTAGAGTGGCACTGGTCGCTGTAGAGTGGCACTGGTCGCTGTAGAGTGGCACTGGTCGCTGTAGAGTGGCGCTGGTCGCTGTAGAGCGGCACTGGTCGCTGTAGAGCGGCACTGGTCGCTGTAGAGCGGCACTGGTCGCTGTAGAGCGGCACTGGTCGCTGTAGAGCGGCACTGGCCGCTGTAGAGCGGCACTGACCGCTGTAGAGCGGCACTGGCCGCTGTAGAGCGGCACTGGCCGCTGTAGAGCGGCACTGGCCGCTGTAGAGCGGCACTGGTCGCTGTAGAGCGGCACTGGTCGCTGTAGAGCGGCACTGGCCGCTGTAGAGCGGCACTGGCCGCTGTAGAGCGGCACTGGCCGCTGTAGAGCGGCACTGGTCGCTGTAGAGCGGCACTGGCCGCTGTAGAGCGGCACTGGCCGCTGTAGAGCGGCACTGGCCGCTGTAGAGCGGCACTGGCCGCTGTAGAGCGGCACTGGCCGCTGTAGAGCGGCACTGGCCGCTGTAGAGCGGCACTGGCCGCTGTAGAGCGGCACTGGCCGCTGTAGAGCGGCACTGGCCGCTCTGCTTCCCCCTCACACCCGCCCCCTGGTGGACGATAACGCAGATCAGACTGTAAATGATCACTTTATCCCTACGACAAACGCGGCTACGATCATTCTCGAGTCGACGGCTTCCGTCCCATGTACGTTTTCCAGCCTCACTCGTCCGTGTGGAGCGCCCCCATGGTTGTAAATCATTTCCGTGGCTGGGGTCTGGGTCGGGGGTGAATGGTGGGGGAAGAGGGGAGGATGTTGGGGGCGTATAGTTGCCAGAGGATAAAAGGTAGGGGGGGGGGGTGGTTGTTGAGGGGGAGGACAGGACTGTGTCTTCCTCAGTCTAGGAAATCTAGGTATAGTTGAGGCTTGTGTGGCATTAGAATATTCTTAGATGGAGTTGTAAGGGGAATGACCAGGTATTCTTAGACGAGTGAACACCATCCGAGATTTCTAGTTCAGTGATGACCCCCAGAGGTTCCTGTTTGGTTTAGGACCCCCAGAGATTCTTAGATGAGTGAAGGCTTCCAGAAACTCCTAGTTGATTGAAGACCACCAGAGATTCCTAGTTGATTGAGGACCCCAGAGACTCCTAGTTGAGTAAGAACCCCCAGGGACTCCTAGTTGAGTCAGGACTCCCAGGGACTCCTAGTTGAGTGAGGACTCCCAGGGACTCCTAGTTGAGTGAGGACTCCCAGGGACTCCTAGTTGAATGAGGACCAACAGGGACTCCTAGTTGAGTGAGGACCCCCAGAGAGTTTCGATAGGAGAGTCTTTCGTTGCTCGGAAACTTCTTGCTGACAGATGGCAAAAGACATCAGTTGGACCTTAATGTGTCAAAACGCTCTTGGGCCTGATAGAATCTCCCCATTGTACTAAAACAGGGGGAAGAGGCAATGAGTGCCACTATTCATGATGTATAACCGGGCATTTGAAACAGGAGACCTACCGGACAGTTGGAAGGCAGCTATAATCTAGTCCCCAGTATACAAAAATGGTGACAGCCAAGAGGCCCTAAACTGCAGGCCAGTTTCCTCTTACTTGTATACCATGCAAGATGGAGAAAATCATGAGGAAAAATCTTATAGAACATCGAGAGAGAAAGAGCTTTGTAACACACCACCAGGATAGGTTCAGGGATGGGAAATCGTGGCTCACAGCTTTAACAGAATTCGATGAGCAGCGATAAAAATTTGGATCCTGTCTCTGCGTTGGCTCGCAGAGACCGCATCCAATGGACAGATGGGTACATTCTACCCACTTCAAGACCCCGAGCCAATGCAGAGACCAATGACCCTGCCTTAGAAACACAAGCAGCCACAAGAACATAAGCTGCTTATGTTGATGCACGTAATACCCCTATTAATATCCCTAATGTTATGCCAGTCATCCACTGGTTTCATCCACCTCTTCTATACCACCTCACCCGAAGAGAATATAAGCCTGTACAAAAGCATGTTAAATTAGGGGTTGAGAATGTAAGGCAAACCTTGTGAAACGCATCCCTAGGCGTCAGACCAAAAATAAAAGTGTGAAAATGAACTTTGGAGACTTAATTTTTCAACTTCCCCCGACAATGAAGAAAAACACAAAAATTATTGAAATAGATTAGTGTTAGAATCATTAATATTAATTAAATATATATATATATATATTTATGTATAAATTTATACATATATATGTATGTTGGGGAGACTGAAAGAGAGAATTGAGGAGCGGAAGGAGGAAAGGGAGAAGGAGACAAGGAGAAGAATAGAAGAGAAATGGAAGTGAAGATTGGGGGGGGGAGGAGAAGGGGATGAAGAGGGCATATAACATGAAGCACGAGGACTCACGACCTACAAATACTTTAAGAGAGGCAGAAGTGAACTCCTTTAGAACGCCAGGACGGACCCCAGGAGAGGAGCAAAAGCAACCAGTCGAATTGATTCATCATGAAAAAAAAAGATGATGCAAAGCTGCCAACCGCTGCACGATGGTCCCTCGCAAACTATCATGTGATTATCACGCGGCCCTGTCACCTCTATAGTAATTAGGCTGCCATGTATGGTGCAGTTAAGAGGAGCCATCAGTGAGGAAATCTTGGGAGACAGGTAAATTGAACTGGAGGTCACTGGAAGGCTGTTGGCAGTAGCAACGTCAACACACACACACACACACACACACGCCCACCACTCCAGTGTAAATAAGGATCCGCTTGTTTAGTCTTCTATCTCAAGAGTTTAATCAGGTAGCCAGTTTGGGAAT
>NC_091196.1:28598522-28613522 GCF_040958095.1 Procambarus clarkii
TGCAGCGAAGATAACACCACCACCACTTGACGATTCTGGCAATTAAAGTGTCAAATACTCCATTGTCAACTTGACCACAGAGAAAACATACATTCTCCTGATGTTATTTTGCGCAATGTTTCTCACTGACTGACTGACTTCCGACACCCCGGGTGGAGGAGATATGCTGAACTCTGCAACTATGATCTGAATACTGGAACACTTGACCATATAATGTATCTGTACCCAAGACGTAATATGTAATTATGTACCCAGGTATGTAATGCAAAAAATATGTAACATATATGCATTATTCAGTTATAATTTAAGCATGTAAAATAACTTTAATCCCCTTCACTGGTTAAGGGCTTAATACCCCACTGTGTAGTAAGCCACCTACTGGGGTTGAATGTTCATTCTGTAATATAGCTGCTCTTAAACCCTGTCTACGTATTACAGGCTAAAAACGTATACATACGTTTGTTAGCATTGCATCAATGTATTACCTCGTTTGCTGTAGAAAAATACAAATACCAAACGAACCCTCCAAAAATGAAAAAATAAAAAGGCTGGTGTAAGTAAAACCTCACAATAAATAAATAAAACCTCATAAACTTCAGGGATGCTAAACTCATGACCAAAGAAGAAACCAACATTAGGTGAGCGAGAGAAAGAGAGCACTTTTTCAGCAACAGTAAGTTTAGGGTCCTCTGATAGGTTAGGTGGGCAGGAAATTCTCATAAAGTTTAAGAACGTTATGAAAAACGTTAGTTGAAAGTTTCCACCTCTAACCTTACAGAGTAAGCCGGACGACTCAAACAGAAAACGGGACAGTACGTCACTTTTGTGAGTCGATTTCATTTCAAATTACGTCCAAATTTGACCATAGTGCGCATACGAGCGAAAATTGACGTTATTTTTAAGAGGCCGGGTTGCCGTCTCACACACTTCATCACCACCCAACAAGATGAAGGACAATTCGATATTGATATCACTCGTGCTAAATTCAGACTTCATAGATATAATTGCTAATTCATCATCTCTCGCCTTCAACTCACTGACCTTATCCCCCTCCCCCCCCCCACCTAACTCCCTTCATCATGATGAAGGAAGACTTGATTTTCCGCTCTTCATTATCACAGAAAGAAAAAAAAATCCATGGATAAAATTAAACACGTTAATTTGTTAAAGTATTTTAAGAAGGCATGAGTAAGCTGTCAAAAAAATACTGTAATGTTTGAAGAAAATCCTGATTTGTTTTCTTTTTAACACGAGATTATTTTATATATTCAAACAATGTAAGATCATTATATATTTTAAAGTTACAAGACGTAACGTTTGAATATAAAGCAAAAATACACACTAGACTTTCTCTAAAGTTCAAAGTTAACTTTGTGTTATTTAAGCACATACAAATGGGTAAATTCAGTTTATAGAACCCAGTGAGCCGGATGCTGCAAGGAGAGAGAGAGAGAGAGAGAATTCCGGCGAGCATCATCTCAACCTATTTATATTATCTATTATCGCCTCAGTCCTGCTTTCACATTTCTCTGATGCTGCTGATAATGAGACCAAGCTCAGGTGTGTTTGTTAGTTAGCCTGGTGTGGCTACCCTCTTATCAGCCTCGGGGGGTCGCCTGACTGGTGATCATCCTTGGTGATCACAGTGTCCGGATATCACCTCCATTCATCACCAAATAAAGCGCATTGAGTTACCGAATGATAACGTATGAGGGGAGAGGGAGGGAGGGAGAGTGAATGAGAGCCATGCAATAGGATGCTAATGAACGTGCCACTTTCTTAATGACAGTGCCGGCCTACACGTTGGCACTGCTGCAGTGTTGTGATCAAACGTGGGACTCGTGATTGACAGCTGTGAGAGGGGAGGGGGGGGGGGAAGAAATGGGTGTGGCGGCAATTATAGTTATAAGGAAGATGATTTGCGATGCCTCTCACACTGAAGCCTCTCCTTCACAACCCCTCCCATCCCACCCCACACACACACACACACACACACACACACACACACACACAAACACACACACACACATTCCATGCACATATCTGGATCTCCTGGAGCTCTGTAATACCAATATCTCGCTACACTTAATGCCACAAACAACGGCTGTAAGTGCCTTTGATTACACCTCCTTTTCTTCTACCAGTCTGACTGGCTTCAAATGTGACCTCTTGGGGACACTCTCCAGTTCTTTTGGTTGTTGAGTATTCCACCTAAATTGCCTGGAAATCACGTCTTCCGGTGTCTTGTTCTTGTGTATTATTTCCTATCTGTCATCTGCCTGCAGGCTCCTCCACTCCCCCTGTAACGGGGTGCTGCCGACTCGATTCTGGTCAACATCACTTATTCCATTTCTCTCCGGCTGGCTCAGCCTCCAGAGATGGGCAACATGTTCCACCAGATTCCGCCGCTCCTTCCACTATGACTTCCATCAAAAGCACTTCCTACAGAGCTGTATTCCTTGATAATCATTTTTTACTATTTGCGAAAACTTAGAAAATGGTTTTTCTCAGTTATTTTTTTCTAGGACCCGGAAATCTTTTCAGCTAATCGAGGCCACTTCAGCCAGCGAGTTATGTATTGCATTCCAGGATGCAATGCATAACTTTTGATTAGTTTCACGTTCCTATTTATTGAAAAGAGGCATCATGCGTTAGGGAAAAACTCCTAACAATTTAGTAGGCGACAATTAGTGTGATTTCTTCACATCTTGGCATCTCAAAGTATGATAGTGCTGACATGCTTGCAAAAACAGCCTGTATCCGAGTAGAAGTATGAATTAATATAGATATTTTAATACCAGTGACAAAAAAGAATATTTAAAAGAATCTCAGTTAAAAATTTTATACTGATATAACACATGCACAAAGTTATAGCATGAAAACATTATAAGTTTCTTGAGAAAATGTTTATATGTGAAACTAATCAAACAAGAACTCAGTAATTCGATGTTTTAGCGGCTTGTATACCTTGGGAATAAGCCATATCTGCCAGCTTTCAGTAAGATTGAATACACAAAGTTGAATACATCTTGTATGAACTTTGTGCCAGAGAAAACACTAGACATATTATATTGTAGAATGTTCTTTATTAACTAGCTTACCATGACTTATGATATTTTGAACTCTGTAAATATTATCTTAATATTGGAAGGAACACTTGATGATGTACTCGACCTGTACCCAAGAATGACTATGTAAAGCAACAATTATATAATATATCTGATGTAAATATAACTATAGAGCTTAGTAAAAGTTTTTTTGTTATCACTTGTGGTGCTTAAAAGTCCACTATGTATCGAAGCATCTCTCGTTTATGCCCCGTCTATGTAAGACACAAGAAATTGTAAATGTCCTGGAACTCATTGCATGATGCCGTTGGTAAGGTGCTTCAGCTGCCCTCCTGAGGGTATGTACTCAATAACCTTCTTGACAACATGTAATGTTACACATCTCTAACCGTCTGTACGTTCGGTTCGGCGCGCACCCTCCCCCCACCACACACACACACACACACACACACACACACATACACACACACACATATACACACCTACACATACACGTATAGATACACACAATTAGCCTCCGAACGAATCTTCCTAACGCTCTGGCGTGGCATAGTTGGGGTAGATAGAGTACAGGTTGTGCCAAGGTGCGCGAACACCTGGCCTTCTAAGGTTCGAGTCCTTCACAGGGAAGGTAGTTCTTTGTGTTTAAGACTACTCATAGCTCAGTCGATAGAGCTTTGGCTCCACATACATGGGGTCCATAGTTCGAGTCTCCTACAACCCAGGGGAATGAAATTAGTGCGTCATGTTTGACATTTCAGCAAGAAACTAAATCAGTATCGAGTTGTATGATATTGATGAAAATATATTTTAGTAAAATACATATTAGACCTAATTTAAGCCCGTGTGTTATACGACAAAGAGTGCTGGGAAGACGGGACACCACGAGCGTAGCTTTCATCCTGTAACTACACTTAGGTAATAACAATCACGCACGCACGCACGTACACACACACACACACTCTCCATAGTGTATAACAAATCACTGGCAACAGGGGAACTGCCAGATATTTGGAAAGCAGCTAACGTAGTCCCGATATACAAGAAAGGGGATAGACAGGAGGCACTGAACTACAGGCCAGTGTCCCTAACCTGCATACCATGCAAGCTGATGGAGAAGATTGTGCGAAAAAAACTAGTGGAGCATCTGGAGCGAAGGAACTTTGTAACACAGCATCAACATGGGTTCAGGGATGGCAGGTCCTGCATCACAGGGTTACTTGAATTCTACGACCAGGCAACAAAAATAAGGCAAGAAAGAGAAGGGTGGGCAGACTGCATATTTTTGGATTGTCAGAAAGCCTTTGATACAGTGCCACACAAGAGGCTAGTGCGAAAGTTGGAGATGCAGGCTGGAGTGAGAGGGAAGGTACTCCGGTGGATAGAGGAGTACCTAAGCAACAGGAGACAACGAGTCTGTGTGAGGGGTGAGGTCTCAGATTGGCGAGACGTCACAAGTGGAGTCCCGCAGGGGTCAGTCCTTGGACCTACACTGTTTCTGGTATATGTAAATGATCTCCCAGAGGGTATAGATTCGTTCCTCTCAATGTTTGCCGACGACGCAAAAATTATGAGGAGGATTGAAACAGAGGATGATAGTAGGAGTCTACAAGATGACCTGGATAGACTGAGTGAATGGTCCAACAAATGGCTGTTGAAGTTCAACCCGAGTAAATGCAAAGTAATGAAACTAGGCAGTGGAAACAGGAGGCCAGGCACAGGATACAGAATAGGAGATGAAGTACTTAATGAAACAGACAGAGAGAAAGATCTAGGAGTTGATATCACACCAAACCTGTCTCCTGAAGCCCACATAAAGTGAATAACGTCTGCGGCATATGCGAGGCTGGCTAACATCAGAACGGCGTTCAGGAACCTGTGTAAGGAATCATTCAGAATATTGTACACCACATATGTAAGACCAATCCTGGAGTATGCGGCCCCAGCATGGAGCCCGTACCTTGTCAAGCACAAGACGAAGCTGGAAAAAGTCCAAAGGTATGCAACTAGACTAGTCCCAGAACTAAGAGGCATGAGCTATGAGGAAAGGCTGTGGGAAATGCACCTTACGACACTGGAAGACAGAAGAGTAAGGGGGGACATGATCACAACCTACAAAATCCTCAGGGGAATCGACCGGGTAAACAAGGATGAACTATTCAACACTGGTGGGACGCGAACAAGGGGACACAGGTGGAAGCTGAGTACACAGCCAATGAGCCACAGAGACGTTAGAAAGAACTTTTTCAGTGTCAGAGTAGTTAGTAAATGGAATGCATTAGGAAGTGATGTGGTGGAGGCTGACTCCATACACAGTTTCAAATGTAGATATGATAGAGCCCAATAGGCTCAGGAATCTGTACACCTGTTGATTGACGGTTGAGAGGCGGGACCAAAGAGCTAAAGCTCAACCCCCCCCAAACACAACTAGGTGAGTAGAACTAGGTAGGTGAGTACACACACACATACACACAAACAGGAGAATCAGCATCGTTTCCAAGACGAAATTGACCATTTCGTGTGACCTTCCCTGGTACACACTTTAAGATCGGCGTCAATACTTCAGAGGAAGAGCTCCGAGAACGATGCACAGTGAGGTAAGGCAGAAGGTAACGCCGAAGGAACAAGAGGGATCTAGGGAAACACACTTTCGGTGTTGATGTGTTGAACCCATTTACAGAACTGAGGGAGGAGGAGGAGGAAAAGAGAGGAAGCAGACACCAGTACCTCTGAGGCAGAGCCCAAGAGATCGAGCTTCCTCCCTGCAGACACAAGTAGATAAGAGTGCAAGCTCTAGACGTGAGTACACTTGAACGCACATTCCACTTAAAAAAAAACACTCATTTGCACAAAGAATGATTATTAAAGAGGCGAAGTAAATCAGGGCTGGAACTCTATTTAATAAAGAAGCCTTATTTTAATGATCGCAGGTCTTACTGTTGCGTCCAAAGATTTTATTTTAACTATTTGCAATTGATTCTCCTTGATATCGTTATTGGACCCCCCTCACTCCCTTTTTCTTATATAAATAAGTTAGGTTTTGAATCAAAGGAAGTAACTTAATAGCAGTGAAAGGAATATAGGTTTAAGTAGCGGGACGTTTGGGTGATCATATGTCTGGCACTTTATGTGGCAGGAACAAGCGGGGAGCGAGTGCCACACGCTGTAATGGCACCCAGGCCAGAGGACGCTGGCCGCATACTCTAGCAGCTCGTTTATAACAGGAATATTACATTATTCATAACAACCACGTGGGCCTCGTTAGCTGGCTGTCTGGCGTTAGTGCTTGCCCTGGTGCCACCTTTGACGCCACCCTTGGTGGCACCCTTGCTGGCACCCTTGGTGCTTCCTTGGTGGCACCCTTGGTGCTTCCTTGGTGGCACCCTTGGTGCTTCCTTGGTGGCACCCTTGGTGCTTCTTTGGTGGCACTCTTGGTGCTTCCTTGGTGGCACCCTTGGTGCTTCCTTGGGTTACTCTAAGTGCCTTCCTGAGTCATCTTCTTGGTGTCTTCTGTCCCTTAGTGCCTATCCATCTCCCCTTTCCCCGCCATGAGTGCCTCACCTTTGTCTCTCTTAGTGCCTCACTTCTCTGTCATCCTCCATTCCTCCCCTTATTCCTCTAGCTCCATCCTCTTCACCCCCTCACTGCTCCCTCACTCTCCCCCATTACTGTCCCCTCACTCTGCCCCATCACTGCCCCCTCTCAATCTTCCTATCACTGCCCCCCCTCACTCTCCCCCATCACTGCCCCCCTCACTCTCCCCCATCACTGCCCCCTTCACTCTTCCCCATCACTGTCCCCCCTTCACTTTGCCCCATCACTGTCCCTTCACTTTGCCCCATCACTGCCCCCTCACTCTCCCCCATCACTGCCCCCCCTCACTCTCCCCCATCACTGCCCCTCCTCACTCTCCCCCATCACTGCCCCCCCTCACTCTCCCCCATCACTGCCCCCCTCACTCTCCCCCATCACTGCCCCATCACTTAAAATTTCCTTTGTAAATGTTATTGCAATCTATTGGGCAAAGAAGTACGTATTTACACATATCCCTTTGCCACGCATGTAATACACGCATATTTACTTACAGCGCACGCACGTACACACGCATGACCTCAGTCCCAGAACTAAGCGGCATGAGTTACGAGGACAGGCTGCGTGAAATGTACCTCACGACACTGGAAGACAGAAGAATAAGGGGAGACATGATCACTACCTACAAAATTCTCAGGGGTGTTGACAGGGTAGTTAAAGATAAACTGTTTAACACGGGTGGAACGCGAACAAGGGGACACAGGTGGAAACTGAGTACCCAAATGAGCCACAGGGACGTTAGAAAGAACTTTTTTCAGTGTCAGAGTAGTTAACAGATGGAATGCATTAGGCAGTGATGTGGTGAAGGCTGACTCCATACACAGTTTCGAATGCAGATATGATAAACACACACACACACACACACACACACACACACACACACACACACACACACACACACACACACACACACACACATAGGGTGCCGGTGGTTGAGTAGACAGCACGGTGAGAACGTAATCCTGTGGTACGGGGTTCGATTCCCGGCGCAGGCGAGAAACAACAGGCATAGTTTCCTTCACCCTGATGCCCGTGTTACCTAGCAGTAAATAGGTACCTGGGAGTTAGACAGCTGTTACGGTCAGCTTCCTGGTGTGTGTGTGTGTGTGTGTGTGTGTGTGTGTGTGTGTGTGTGTGTGTGTGTGTGTGTGTGTGTGTAAAAAAAAAATAGTAGTTAGTAACAGTTGATTAATTGACAGTTGAGAGGCGGGCTGTAAGAGCATAGCTCAACTCCAACTCAACAATTAGGTGCATACAACTATGTGAATACACACACACACACACACTTCACATTAAACAACTAACCCCATATAGCTCCATAAGCGAGCGGGGCTTAGGAGCTGGCACTCAACCTTCTAAGCACATGCAGGAGACCACATCAAGATGAGTACGACACACAGGACAAGAAATGATCACATGAAGATCTTTGTTGTAAAAGCCACGTGGAATGCTCTGATATTCCTACCTCTGACATTTTTTTCTAATCCATTTGAATATTTTATTGACATTTTGCAGTAAAGTATGGCAATAATCGGGTCGAATGCTTGGGGCTGAATACTGGGAGTTGCAGTAGTGTCAGCATATGAAAATATGGTTGTAGACCTGCTTCATATTACAGGATCGTGCTGACGTATGTTCGGCGTTTCATTAAAGCAGGTTCGCGTCTGCTTGAATGAAGAGAAATTGCGAAGAGAATTATTTCCTGGGAAGTGTTTTCTTAATTATGGTAGTTGAATATTGTACTTTTTAAAGAGAGAGAGAGAGAGAGAGAGAGGAAGTAACGGGTGCCGAGTCGAATTTGGATGTCACATTAGCATTTGAAAGGATGAATGCAGCATTTACCACGAACTAAGGTTTTGTGAATGAGGCAGGGAGAGTGTGAAGCAGGGGGGAGAGTGTGAGGCTGGGGGAAGAGTGTGTGAGGCAGGGGGAAGAGTGTGTGAGGCAGGGGGAAGAGTGTGTGAGGCAGGGGGAAGAGTGTGTGAGGCAGGGGGAAGAGTGTGTGAGGCAGGGGGAAGAGTGTGTGAGGCAGGGGGAAGAGTGTGTGAGGCAGGGGAAGAGAGTGTGCGGCAGGGGGAAGAGAGTGTGCGGCAGGGGGAAGAGTGTGTGCGGCAGGGGGAAGAGTGTGTGCGGCAGGGGGAAGAGTGTGTGAGGCAGGGGGAAGAGAGTGTGAGGCAGGGGGAAGAGAGTGTGAGGCAGGGGGAAGAGAGTGTGAGGCAGGGGGAAGAGTGTGTGAGGCAGGGGGAAGAGAGTGTGAGGCAGGGGGAAGAGTGTGTGAGGCAGGGGGAAGAGTGTGTGAGGCAGGGGGAAGAGAGTGTGAGGCAGGGGGAAGAGAGTGTGAGGCAGGGGGAAGAGAGTGTGAGGCAGGGGGAAGAGAGTGTGAGGCAGGGGGAAGAGAGTGTGAGGCAGGGGGAAGAGAGTGTGAGGCAGGGGGAAGAGAGTGTGAGGCAGGGGGAAGAGAGTGTGAGGCAGGGGGAAGAGAGTGTGAGGCAGGGGGAAGAGAGTGTGAGGCAGGGGGAAGAGAGTGTGAGGCAGGGGGAAGAGAGTGTGAGGCAGGGGGAAGAGAGTGTGAGGCAGGGGGAAGAGAGTGTGAGGCAGGGGGAAGAGAGTGTGAGGCAGGGGGAAGAGAGTGTGAGGCAGGGGGAAGAGAGTGTGAGGCAGGGGGAAGAGAGTGTGAGGCAGGGGAAGAGAGTGTGAGGCAGGGGGAAGAGAGTGTGAGGCAGGGGGAAGAGAGTGTGAGGCAGGGGGAAGAGTGTGTGAGGCAGGGGGAAGAGTGTGTGAGGCAGGGGGAAGAGTGTGTGAGGCAGGGGGAAGAGTGTGTGAGGCAGGGGGAAGAGTGTGTGAGGCAGGGGGAAGAGAGTGTGAGGCAGGGGGAAGAGAGTGTGAGGCAGGGGGAAGAGATTGTGTGAGGCAGGGGGAAGAGTGTGTGAGGCAGGGGGAAGAGAGTGTGAGGCAGGGGGAAGAGAGTGTGAGGCAGGGGGAAGAGAGTGTGAGGCAGGGGGAAGAGAGTGTGAGGCAGGGGGAAGAGTGTGAGAGGCAGGGGGAAGAGAGTGTGAGGCAGGGGGAAGAGTGTGTGAGGCAGGGGGAAGAGTGTGTGAGGCAGGGGGAAGAGTGTGTGAGGCAGGGGGAAGAGAGTGTGAGGCAGGGGGAAGAGAGTGTGAGGCAGGGGGAAGAGAGTGTGAGGCAGGGGGAAGAGAGTGTGAGGCAGGGGGAAGAGAGTGTGAGGCAGGGGAAGAGTGTGTGAGGCAGGGGGAAGAGAGTGTGAGGCAGGGGGAAGAGAGTGTGAGGCAGGGGGAAGAGAGTGTGAGGCAGGGGGAAGGGTGTGTGAGGCAGGGGAAGAGAGTGTGAAGCTGGGGGGAGAGTGTGAGGCAGGGGAAGAGAGTGTGAGGCAGGGGAAGAGAGTGTGAGGCAGGGGAAGAGATTGTGAGGCAGGGAGAGTACTGTGAGGCAGGAAGTTAGGGATACTGGGGCGTTTATGTGACATCATAGACTCGTCACATACACGTCACCGTCACCTTGAAGCAGTGAAGCTCTGTGTGTGTGTGTTAAGGCTACGGAATCTCCTCAGTTTTCGAAACGCTGTATTTTTGGCTTTGTTTATTTTGTCTTTTTACGTGAATTTTAATTCCTGTTTCTCTTAATCTCGAAACTCAAATACTCTGCCCACTTGCGCATGTTTATGTAAGGCATTTACTGCTGCTGTTCTCATTACTTCCACTACACAGTCGCAGCCCCGCTCCTGTGCTACGTAAGTCCACTACGGGCTCGCCATAGTCCGTGCTACCTGCAAATTTTGGTTCCTTGTAGCTGAATCTAAAACAACAATAATCTACTACACTGTAAATTCCATTATACAACTACGCGTCTGTAGCAATAGCTATAATGCAGGCGATGAGTCACAATAACGAGGCTGAAGAATGTTGACCAGACCACACACTAGAAGGTGAAGAAACGACGATTGATTGATTGTTGCCGCCGAAGGCGGCTAGTTTATTGTGCACCCCATACTCATCCTGTGAGCGGTAGCGCAAAAGCATTACAGAGGGCACAAAAGGTCTTTATCAGACCTCATCTTAGATTATTACATAAACAATTTCTTCAATCCTTCACACCTTATAGTTACAATGTCAGCTGGTTACAGAGAAAGTGCTATTACAAGAGCTACATATTTACAGTAAGTCATCATACATTAATGGTAGGTCTTATCGCTAATACATAATAGTTTGACCAATGGGGATATTACAGAGTCAGAGGGGAGCTTCTGTTTGACGTTTCGGTCCGTCCTGGACCATTCTCAAGTTGATCGACTTGAGAATGGTCCAGGACGGATCGAAACGTCGTCGTCCCTTCACCTTCTAGTGTGTGATCTGGTCAACAATAGCTATAATGCTCCAGCTGTAAGCTATACCGTATTAGCTTGCAGCTGGGGCACCCAGTGTGTAATAATATTATATATTAGTATTACACACTAATAAAGATAGTTGTTTTGACCGAGCAGGGCCAAAACAATTCTCTAAATCCGTGTGCCCTGTTGACACGAGTACTTGAAGTCTTTACCTGCACTTAGGAGAGAGAGAGAGATGGGTTTCACCAGCGGCAAGGCGCGGGGGAAGCCCTTCGACAGACGTCACGCAATGAGTGCGCGCGGACCGTCACGCGATTACTGCCACCAGCAGACGTGGAGGTCGCTGGGGACTATATAGGAACTGGTTCTCACTGGTTGTGCCAACAGTTACAGCCCCGCTCCTGTGCCAGGTAAGTCCACAACGGGCTCACCATAGCCCGTGCTACATGGAACTTTTTGTTCCAAGTAGTGAATCATAAACAACTGGTTGTGCCTCCAAGAGGCTCTTGGCTACGAGGCTGGACTAACAATTGGTCCAAATCGATGGCCTTCAGACCTTCTTAGCTAAGAACCATTATGTAGGAGATTAATTTTTACTCTTATTTTTTATTTAAATAACGGGTATATTGAATACTACAATGTGTAAATTGTATAATTTCTCACGAAAAAACAATATATTCTTTCAAATGGGCGAAATTTTGAGTAACAAATCAGTACAAGTAACCACAGGTCGCCGAGTAACCATTGAGTCGACCATATAGGGTGCTGAGCAATCAATGAGTCTATTCATATAGATGGCTTAGTAACTAATGAATCGACTACGGGGCAATGAGTAACCGGTGAGACGACTATACAGAGCACAGAGCAACGAGTAATCAGAGGAAGATATAAGCGGATCAAAGATTGGGGTTTCTTCTTTGTATTTTGACATTTTCAATACATTCTGGAAGATTGTGTAGACTAGATGATTACAGTGCGGGTACATGAATAATTTGTATCCTGGAGCTGAGTGGGGTATATACAACAACCCAGTGCTGAGTATGGGTATTATACGCGGGCGCTATATTCATTGGGTACTGTATTATTAATGCAACCGGTGGTGATTAACGAAGACAACAATAGAGATTAGCGAAGAGGAGATTACTGAAGAAAGTATTAGAGATCTGCAAAGAAAGTAATGGATATTGGGAAAGGAAAGTAGCGGAGATTAGCAAGGAAAGTATAGTTAGAATTAGCAAAGAAAGTGGTGGGGATTAGTGAAGACAATGGCATACTGTGTCACCATGCACCAAAGTCTGGTAAATTTAATGTCTTCTTCTCTCTCTACCCACTTGGGCTGGACGGTCTCGCTTCATGCAGGTCGGCGTTCGATCCCCGACCGTCCATTAAGTGGTTGAGTACCATTCCTTCGTCCCCCCCCCCCCCACCCCATTCTCCCCCGTCCCAACCCTAATCCTTATCCTGATCCGATCCACGTGCTGTATAGTGGCACATGTATGTCCCAGACCCACGGGAGACATCTCCCGTCACGCAGGGTGCAGTTGCACCGCCATAGATCTCCAGTATCAGCTCTTGATACTGGTAATGGCTCAAAAGGGCCACCACTTACGGGCTATTCATGCCCGTACCAGGTTTTGGGTGGCTTAATCTTCATCAATCAATCAATCCCAGACCCCAAAGAACCCCCACGAAGCAGTAAACACCACCAGTGACTACGAGAGCCCTGAACCACCACACACAACCAGAAGAATCACTCTCCAACAAAAAGTAATCAGACACACCCATGATCAGACCTTCGCGAGACCGCAAGTACTGAGTGGTCTGCCAGACGACCCAGAGGAGTGGACCATCAATTCAGTTCTTTCTTTATTATGCACCCCATAACTATCCCGTGGGCGGTGGTGTAAAGGGTTACAGAGGCACATAATCGGTTCAGGAACTGAACCCTCTAGCTCGTTTAGCTAAGCAAATAACAATCTTTTGACGCTAGTTACACAATTATTAATAATCTAAGTGGACCATCCTGGACCCGAGTTATACTTAAAGAAAAAAAAAAGTAAATAGACAAAAATATAAAAAAAAATAACTTTGTTGTGCTACCAGAAGAGTACTACCTTTTTTTTTGGGGGGGGGGGGGAGTAAAGAGGAAGGAGAGGGATAGGTGAAGGAAAGTATAGAAGTGGGAAATACAGTGAGAGGTATGAAAGCAGGCGAGCTGTCCGCCTTGCTGACACAGTACCTACCCTGATGTTGCTATGATTAGTCTCCTGCAGCCAGCTCCAGCGGCTCTAGGGCTTCCAGACACCAGCTGGGACACAAACACTGGCCACCCAGCCAAGGTACTGACAACCCAACATACCACATACCCAAACAAACGACTCACAACTATGCCAGTATGTGGGTCGCTCCACCACCAAACCCATGGTAGACAGGCCACCGAACTTTTAATCAACCTCTCTCTCTCTCTCTCTTCCCGCATCCTCTTCCAGAATTTCACCTCCCCCATCCCTCTACCTCTCCCCCCTCCCCATCCTTTCCAAACCCTTTGGACATCAAAATGAAAGTCGTAATCGCTTGTCGCTTTCCCCTGATAGTTCCTCTCCTCCCTCTACCAAATATTTTGGAACGTGTCAATAACGTGTTCACGTGACCCACGTGTGCTCCGATAGACAACTCCGTAAAGCTTTAACTATCAAAATGTTTAGTTCTGTGACGTCTTAAAGCCTATATCAACCGCCGTAAAGTTATCAAGAGCCATAAAACCACAGCTCATACTGATCAACCAACACATATATACCTCTAGTCCTGAACACATTCAGTCCAGAAGTAAAGCATACTCTCAGTGTAGTTTGATTTCAAAGTAAGGTATACGGTACACCGAGAAATCAGAGTCACGTGATATATCAATTTGAAAATCCATAGGAGCTTTGATGAGGATTCGAACCTATGTGCGGTGGGTGCTCCCAGACGTATACGCTCTAGACGACTAGCTACGCCACGACAGGGTCAAATGAATGGCAACCTGGGGTCCTGCTGAAGCCCAGGTTGCAATTACTTTGACCATGTCGTGGCGTTGTCGGGAAACCGACACACACACACACACATATAACACAGTCTCCCTTAGTCTGTAATCCCTTCAGGATGAAAAATGGGAGACTCCGTGACGTCATCGACTCCGTGACGTCATGGAAGTCATCGTATATTTACATTATGAAACATTGTTAATAGACTAGTTTAGTATCTAGAGTTAACAAAAAAGTAATCAATAAGACTGAATATAATTATTAACACCGTATTGTAGCTAGGTTCCCTTGTTAATGTAAAATTACTTTGAGAGAGGAACCAGCATAAGGGCGTTGCCCGAGCGGAGAGGGAGGGAGGCTCTCGCAACATAACAATAACAACAGAGCAGCCACCACGCTGTCTTGGCTAGAGCTGGTGTAAACAACTAGACACCCCATTTACGTGTCAACACCAGCTACACAGCCTAACAACCATCACAACAACGACTGTATCCGGCTTATCAAGTATTTTGTATCTGAATTATAATGTGCACATTTATTCATTTATAAAAATAAGTCGGTCATAATGTATGAACAACCCAAACCACATGTACGTGTACCCCATTTACAACCCTCACAGTTCATGCCATACCTGTAATTGATATGTTTAGGGAACTTTGATTAATTCCTTGCATCCCATACAGGTAAATTGTGAGAGGAGCAGCAAGAAGTTGAGCAGATAATTGGTTCATACACATTACTAATTGCTTGCCAAGCTTTGTCCTTCCCACCAGCCGCCATTACGTGGCACCAGGAGGCACAGGGCCACACCCAATCTGGAGGATACACCTACACGCCTTACCAGGCCCACACTACTGGCACAGCTAAGCCATTTTGTACTAGTATTAGTAGTCATAATTAGTAATTTACTAGTAGATTAGACCACCATATGTGGTATATTGTATTATAACAAATTAAAAGGTAAACAATTGGT
>NC_091196.1:28618522-28646022 GCF_040958095.1 Procambarus clarkii
ACATACCGCGAGGAGACATTTATGTATCGAACTTTTAGAGCAAAAACTCGAACCTATAGAGCAAAAACTCGAACTTATAGAGCAAAAACTCGAACCTAATAGAGCAAAAACTCGAACTTTTAGGGCAAAAACTCGAGCTTTTAGAACAAAAACTCAAACTTATAGAGCAAAAACTCGACAATGGGATGTTATAGTGACCAGAATACGCCTGGGATAAACGTATCTCGCAGCTTTCTTAACACTCAAATGTCGAATACACCATGTGTCAACTTTGTGACAGTGTCGAATACACCATGTGTCAACTTTGTGACAGTGTCGAATACACCATGTGTCAACTTTGTGACAGTGTCGAATACACCACATGTCAACTTCGTGAAAGAAAACACATGCATTTCCTTGAACATATCCTTATCCTGATCTCCCTTCCAAGTGGGGATGGGAATACACAGTCGTAGTGGCTTGGCGCTTTCCCCTGATAGTTTCATCCCTCCCTTCCTTCCTTGAACATTATGTTGTAGAATATCACATATTGACTGACTTTGATCCCCTTGGGATGAGATATGTTGAACTCGGTATATACCGTCTGAATACTGGAACACTTGGCGATATACTGAACTTGTACCCAAGATTGACTATGTAATGCACCAATTATACAATGTGATTATTTATTTATTATTAATATCTTTATTGACAAAATTAATTACAAGTTTGCCTAATCTGGGGATTTCGATTAAGTCTTATTAAAGTGAGGATAATGCTGGTATTCACGTACAATGTGATGTGATTATAACTTAAGCTTGTAATAGCACCTTAATCACCTTCTGTGGTTAAGTTCTTAATCGCACACTAGTCTATAAAGGTACCTTACCCTGTCAGAATAAGATACATAAATATATATATGTATGTATGCGAACAAGCCTGAATGGTCCCCAGGACAATTCCTGGGGACCATTTGTGTTCCTCACGTGTGCCCCAAAGAATGAGGTGATTTGGTAAAATGCTATGCCCAAGATTACTATCCGAGTGCCGGCGGTGGGGTGGTTCAAATAGCCTCGGCTATCACCTCATTTTGTCCGGTCGTGATGGTCAAGTGGATTAAGGCGTCTTGTACATACCAGTTGCGTTGCTTCTGGGAGTATGGGTTCGAGTCACTTCTGGGGTGTGAGTTTTCAGTTTCATATGTATGTATGTATATATGTGTGTGAGTATATTTGAGTAGCAGTCTTTCTTGAAAACATATGTTGTTGAATATGACCGAAAGGGTAAGATTAATGATTCTAGCACAGATCTTCTCAATGCTGTCAGCCCCAAAGATCTTATTATATAGGCAAGACAACAACGTCTCTTTCTAGGCGATTAACAATGCAGAAACAACAGGGCTCCGTCAAGGTGCATATAATCTCACACAACCAGAACATCACCAGAGAAATCTTAACAAGCAACAGAGAAATTATCAATTGATACAGCGATAGCAGGAGGCTCGACATCTGCGAGACCCTACACATAAAAATGTCAACACCAGCAATCAACAGCCAATTAACACATTACATTCTACCCACTTCAAGACAAATTATCTTTACCCAATGGTTACCCATTGGTTTGTGTTTTATCACCTCACCCATAAACATTTATGTCATATCCCCTCACCCAAAACCAAATATAAGCATGAAACGGAGTACATAAAAAAATTACGGGCTCACCATAGCCCGTGCTACATGGACATTTCGTTGTGAGTAGCTAAATCTAAAACAACAACGTAATAAGAATTTGTCTTTGAAAATGTGTGAAGTCTCTTGCGAAACGCTTCTAGGCGTCAGACCATAAATAAAAATGTGAAAATGAACTTTGGAGTATTAATTTTTCAATTACCCTCGACAGTGAAGAAAAACCTAAGAAATCTTGAGAAGAATCGTGCTAGAATCATTAATCATACCCTTTCGGTCATATTCAACAACATATATTTGTGTGTGTGTATATATGTATTTATATATGTGTATGTATATATGTATGTGTATATGAGTAAACTGGTTAGTATTACATTTCACCTTTGTAACGCACGTTAATCACATTCTGTGATTGAGTACAATATGTAATAGAGCATATCAAGTCCTGTTTATGTTGGACAGACGTAAATGCATGTATTGTAAATATGTTGGTTAGTATTGTTAAACCACTACAATAACCTTCTGTGGTTAACTGATCAATATCTCACTACACTCTGTGACCTCTAACCCTGTCCATGGAAAGACAGAAGAAAATATATATATATATATTTTCTATATATAAAAAATATATGTATGTATGCTGGTTAGCATTGTAAATATGTGGCCACGTCTGTGGTAGATAATAAACTGGCCGAATAAAAATAGTCAAATGTTCCAAGGGCTATATAGTCGTAATGGTTTGGCGCTTTCCCCTCATAGTTCCCTCCCGAGGGTGGGCATGGTTCTTGACCTCGTTTCACCCCGTCTTGTCCTTGGCTCGCCCACCCGGGTTGACCTCCCGTCAGGGTCTTGACTCCTTGTAAAGCCTTCGGAATTTTACTTTGAAGCATGTTGCTGGCCAGTCATTTTTTTTGGTGTGTGTGTGTGTGTATTCATCTATTTGTGTCTGCAGGGTCGAGCGTTGGCTCTTGGATCTCGCCTTTCTAGCAGCCGGTTGTTTAAAGCACTGACTCTTTATCATATATAGTTTTAACGTTATGAATAGTGTTTGCTTCCACAATGTGCTCCTTTAGTTCATTCCATTTTTTACACTATTCTCACGCTAAAGGAAAACTTTCTAAATTCTCTATAACTCATCTGAGTTTCCAGCTTCCGCCCATGTCCCCTTGTTTTGTTGGTATTCCGTGGTAACACTCCGTTTATTTCCACTGTCAATCCCCCTAAGTATTTTGTATACTGCTATCATATGTCCCCATTCCCTCCATTTTTTCTAACGTCGTCAGGTTCGGTTCTTTCAGGCGTTCTTCATATTCTATTCCATACAACTCTGGGACTAGCCTCGTCGCAAATTTGTTAACCTTTTCCAATTTCCTAATGTGTTTCTTTAGGTGGGGGTTCCATGATGGGGCTGCATACTCTAAGACTGGTCTCACGTAGGCAGTGTAAAGCGCTCTGAATGCCTCCTTATTTAGGTTTCTGAATGACGTTCTAACTTTTGCTAGTGTAGAGTACGCTGCGTCGTTATCCGATTTATATGTGCCTCATGAGTTAGATTTAGTGTCACGTCCACTCCCAGGTCCCTTTCTCGAATCGTCACAGGAAGGTAGTTTCCCTTCATTGTGTACTGATTCTTTGATCTCCTGTCACCTAGTCCCATTTCCATAACTTTACACTTGCTCGTGTTGAAATTTAGTAGCCATTTGTTTGACCATCTCTGCAGCATGTTCAAGTCCTCTTGGAGTATCTTAAAATCCTCATCTGTTACAACTCGTCTTATTAATTTCGCGTCATCAGCGAGCATCGACCTATAGGACTATTAGCGAACATCGACATATAGGACTCGACTCCTGTAGGCATGCCGTTAACTTATATTAGAAATAGAGCTGATCCCAGCACCGGTCCTTGAGGTACTCCACTAGATATTGTTCGCCAGTCTGACTTCTCGCCCCGGACTGTAACTTTCTGGCTCCTGCCTGTTTAAATAGCAGTCTCCTGTGCGGTACTGTGTCAAAGGCTTTTTGGCAGTCCAGAAATATGTAGTGTGTCCATCCTTCCCTGTCCTTCCTTATTCTTGTTACTTTATCGTAAAATTCTAGAAGGTTTGTTAGGCATGATTTCCCTTCCCTGAACCCATGTTGGTGTTTGTTTACATACCTAATTTTCTCTAAGTGTGTGCCCAGTCTTAATCTGATTATTCTTTCAAGTACTTGTATGTATTCACCTAGTTGTGCTTGCGGGGGTTGAGCTCTGCTCTTACGGCCCACCTCTCAACTTTCAACTAATCAACTTTTTTTTCCCCACACACACACCCAGGAAGTAGGCCGTAACAGCTGTCTAACTCCCAGGTACCTATTTACCGCTAGGTAACAGCGCATCAGGAGGTGTAAGAAACTCTGCCCATTTGTTTTCCGTCATCGCCGGGGATCGAACCAGGCCCCTAGGATTTCGAGTCCCAAGCGCTGTCCACTCAGCCATAGGCCCCCTACAGGTATCTGTGAGCGTGTTTGTGTGTGTGTGTGTGTAATTACCTAAGTGTAGTTACAGGATGACAGACACACACACTGGGTGGGTGGGTGTGTGTGTGTGTGTGTGACAGGGAGACTGAGTGTGAATGTGCGTGTGAGTGTTTGTGTATACGTGCAAAATTAGTTGGCGAACTTGCGCGATCTATTGGCTTGACCCGTGAGGGAATAGAGACACGGATGAAGGAAGGAAGGAAGTGAACGAAGAGGTAGCAAGTAGGACGGATGGATGGATGGAGGGAGGGAGGGAGGGAGGGAGGAAAAGAGAGCAGGAGGAAGGAGGGAGGGAGGAAGAGAGCAAGAGAAAAGGAGAAAGGAAGGAAGAGAGAGAGAGAGAGAGAGAGAGAGAGAGAGAGAGAGAGAGAGAGAGAGAGAGAGAGAGAGAGACGGCAGATGAACGAGAGGTGGATATAAACAAATAATGTGTCTTTTCGTTATAACAGCTGAACTAGATTAGACCCAACGAGCCATCCCAGATTAACTCAAGGCCTAGAACTATAATAATAATAATAATAATAATAATAATAATAATAATTTTATTTAGGTAAAGGTACATACATAAAGAGATTTTACAAAGTTTGCTGGCTTTATAGATAGAGCTAGTACATACAATGCCTAAAGCCACTATTACGCAAAGCGTTTCGGGCAGAAACGCTATATAAAAAAACTATATACCACACAAGTTACCACACTACCCAATACATAATTCACACCTAACTTCACCTAAATACAAAACACAATCAATACCAAATCAACTTTATGATAACTGAAGCTCACGCCTAATACGTAATTTATACAATCACCAGCTATACCACCATTAGTATTCATCAACGATACGGACCAAAAACTCATTTTCCAACAAGAAAAACGACTATGAAGGGAACATGAAAATCGTCCATAGATAAGGGAGTTTAGCGCGGGGTAAATCTATAATATTGAAGAGGGTGAAAGCCTAGATGAAGGGAGAGGGACGTCGCCGCCCCCTCCCTCCCTTCCACATGAAGGGGGAGGAGTGGGGCCAGCTATGCATCAAGGGGGTAAAGCTCTATTATAATGGGGGAGGAAGCCATAGGGTTCGGGGAGACGGGTTAAGGCCGAGGATGTGTGTGGGAAAGTGGTCATATTTCACAACTTTGACCACTTGCTGAATCCTTCCAATTTTCTCACCAGCCGATAACGTGGAAAATTCGGATCGAAAGGAAGATAAGTTACACCTCCATGCATATATTAAGCACTTAGGCTATGTGGATCTGGATGAGAAATGTCCAGCGATAACCATTGATTAGCATTTACCAAGCATTGTGTGTGTGTGTGTGTGTGTGTGTGTGTGTGTGTGTGTGTGTGTGTGTGTGTGTGTGTGTGTGTGTGTGTGTGTGTGTGCTTGGGTCAGGGTGATATACAGGAGGACGAAAACAAAAAAATAACATTTATATTTCTATATATTCTTGCTGAAACATTTTCGTAGAATATTTAAATCTCACAAAAGTTATTTGTAAGTACTATTGTATTAGTATTTGTAAGTAATGTCTTTGTTACTGCTATATATTTTCTCACGATTCTTGCTGTATTTTACCAGCAATTGTCCTGTATTCTCCCCAGATTCGTGAAGTCTCAAAATTCGTGATACATACGGGATTCGCAATGTTATCTCTCAGAAATCATCATAGTCTCAGGATTCATTCTGTATTCTACAAAGATTCGCCATAATCTCAGGATTCGTCCAGTATTCTTTCAGGATTCTTCGTAGTTCCATGATTCAGCATAGTCCCAGGATTCATTCTATCAAGTGTATGTAAGCTTCGAACAGCTTGTTGGTCATTTCCCCCTTATTCCAGAGCACTGTGGATGCTCTCATTACCATCTGGATCATTGTAGCAACAATATCTGCTGCTTTAGGTTGTTGTTTAAGATTCGCTACCTGGAACAAAAAGTTCCAAGTAGCACGGGCTATGGTGAGCCCGTAGCTGCTTTAGGGGATAGATATAGGATATTTCAGGCCATTTGATCGTAATGAATTCATCTCTTCTTTCATAATATATATTTTTAGCAAAACTGCTGCTCCGCTGTTCTTCGAGATGTAGACGTAACTAGGTCTGCGTCTACTTCAGCCAATCAGATGTAAGCTATCAGGTTATCCTTTCTTATCGCCCAAGATTTCAGAGATTAAAGTCTATAGTGATCGACTCTAATTAACCAGGAGAGCAGAGATAGGGACCCAGGAAACGATTAGGAGCGGGCAGGATTTTCTTCACGGGGTACAACAAGCCTGAAGCTTGAGGGCATGAAGCTTGTTCATGCCCACAACTGGGCATGAAGAACTATAGACTTGAACTCTGTACTCATCGTTAAGGGGGGAGGGGTGTTAGGGCAGCAGTCTTAAGTAAACACCACAGCTACAAGCTTACATGCGACCAGCCTCCACAACGTCGGTATAGTTCAATTATAGCAACAGGTAGTACAAGAAATGCTAATAAACGCTTTTATTATGCCCCATACACCTTATGCCCCATACACCTTATGCCCCATACACCTTATGCCCCATACACCTTATGCCCCATACACCTTATGCCCCATACACCTTATGCCCCATACACCTTATGCCCCATACACCTTATGCCCCATACACCTTATGCCCCATACACCTTATGCCCCATACACCTTATGCCCCATACACCTTATGCCCCATACACCTTATGCCCCATACACCTTATGCCCCATACACCTTATGCCCCATACACCTTATGCCCCATACACCTTATGCCCCATACACCTTATGCCCCATACACCTTATGCCCCATACACCTTATGCCCCATACACCTTATGCCCCATACACCTTATGCCCCATACACCTTATGCCCCATAAGGTGGTATAAACCTGACTTAATTAGACCGGAGTCACTATATTAGGTCACTCCCTGGACTTGGGAAATCCAACATTCACAGGACTTCAGACTCCCAATAATCACAGGATTCTGGAAAACCTATTTACACACACCCTTAAGATTCGTTGTATCTGTGCTGCCTAACTCTGGTGGAAGAATAGCGAGGAATGAAGGTGAGAGAGGGAGAGGGAGTGGGAGAGCGAGGGAGCGAGGGAGCGAGGGAGCGAGAGAGCGAGAGAGCGAGAGAGCGAGGGAGCGAGGGAGCGAGGGAGCGAGAGAGCGAGGGAGCGAGGGAGCGAGAGAGCGAGAGAGCGAGCGAGCGAGAGAGCGAGAGAGCGAGCGAGCGAGAGAGCGAGAGAGCGAGAGAGCAAGAGAGCGAGAGAGCGAGCGAGCGAGAGAGCGAGAGAGCGAGAGAGCGAGAGAGCGAGAGAGCGAGAGAGCGAGAGAGCGAGAGAGCGAGCGAGCGAGGGAGCGAGGGAGCAAGGGAGCGAGAGAGCGAGGGAGCGAGAGAGCGAGAGAGCGAGAGAGCGAGAGAGCGAGTGAGCGAGAGAGCGAGAGAGCAAGAGAGCGAGAGAGCGAGCGAGCGAGAGAGCGAGAGAGCGAGAGAGCGAGAGAGCGAGAGAGCGAGCGAGCGAGAGAGCGAGCGAGAGAGCGAGCGAGCGAGAGAGAGCGGTAGGTGAGACAAGTCTTGCAAGGTGTGGGTGTCTGAAAGGTGTAGAACAAGACATAAGAATTTGGAGAAGGTATAAGGAGTGGTTTACCTGGAGTGACTATAGTCAACCATTGCCGGAATTATACGCTATTATAGTCTGCATCTTAGACCGCCTGCTATTAAACCCCGATATTATCGCTAGTAGTGTACACTTAGCCTGGTAAACTGTATTTCAAGCCTGGTAAACTGTATTCCAAGCCTGGTAAACTGTATTCTCATCCTGGTAACGTGTACTCCCAGCCTGGTAAACTGTACTCCCAGCCTGGTAAACTGTACTCCCAGCCTGGTAAACTGTATTCTCATCCAGGTAAACTGTACTCCCAACCTTGTAAACTGTACTCCCAGCCTGGTAAACTGTACTCCCAGCCTGGTAAACTGTACTTCCAGCCTGGTAAACTGTATTCCCAGCCTGGTAAACTGTACTCCCAGCCTGGTAAACTGTACTCCCAGCCAGGTAAACTGTACTCCCAGCCTGGTAAACTGTACTCCCAGCCTGGTAACGTGTACTCCCAGCCTGGTAAACTGTACTCCCAGCCTGGTAAACTGTATTCCCAGCCTGGTAAACTGTATTCCCAGCCTGGTAAACTGTACTCTCAGCCTGGTAAACTGTACTCCCAGCCTGGTAACTTGTACTCCCAGCCTGGAAAACTGTACTCCCAGCCTGGTAAACTGTACTCCCAGCCTGGTAAACTGTGCTCCCAGCCTGGTAACTTGTACTCCCAGCCTGGTAACTTGTACTCCCAGCCTGGTAAACTGTACTTCCAGCCTGGTAAACTGTGCTCCCAGCATGGTAAACTGTGCTCCCAGCATGGTAAACTGTACTCCCAGCATGGTAAACTGTACTCCCAGCCTGGTAAACTGTGCTCCCAGCATGGTAAACTGCACTCCCAGCATGGTAAACTGTGCTCCCAGCATGGTAAACTGTGCTCCCAGCATGGTAAACTGTACTCCCAGCATGGTAAACTGTACTCCCAGCATGGTAAACTGTACTCCCAGCATGGTGAACTGTACTCCCAGCATGGTAAACTGTGCTCCCAGCATGGTAAACTGTACTCCCAGCATGGTAAACTGTACTCCCAGCCTGGTAAACTGTACTCCCAGCATGGTAAACTGTACTCCCAGCATTGTAAACTGTGATCCCAGCATGGTAAACTGTACTCCCGGCCTGGTAAACTGTACTCCCAGCCTGGTAAACTGTACTCCCAGCATGGTAAACTGTAATCCCAGCATGGTAAACTGTACTCCCAGCATGGTAAACTGTACTCCCAGCATGGTAAACTGTGCTCCCAGCATGGTAAACTGTGCTCCCAGCATGATAACGTGTTCTCCCATTCTAGTAACTTAAGTGGTTTTCATGTCTATTTAAAATCACAGTTTCCGTGGCATTGCGTTCACGATTTCATTATTCTCACTTTGAAAGCTTATCTTACATAGTCATGTGAAGAAAATGACTGAGTAAGTGTTGTTTAAGTACTCACCTATTTGTGCTTGCGAGGGTTGAGCTTTGACTCTTTGGTCCCGCCTCTCAACTGTCAATCAACTGTTGTACAGATTCCTGAGCCTACTGGGGTCTGTCATATTTACATTTGAAACTGTGTATGGAGTCAGCCTCCACCACATCACTTCCTAGTGCATTCCATCTGTTAAGTGTGTTAAGTGTGTCCTCTAGAGTGCAGACCACGCAGTTTCATGGGGAAACCACATTAAAATAAAAACAAAAATTGCAAGCTTAAATCGAGCGGGGGACGGAAAGTTAAATTCACGTATAGTTAGTGTGTTCATTCACCGAACTACCTTATAAGTAGTTTAGCTTTCCATCCTGCCCAGGATCTTCCTTCACCTCTCTCCCTCACCCTCTCCCTCACCCTCTCCCTCTCCCTCTCCCTCTCCCTCTCCCTCTCCCTCACCCTCTCCCTCTCCCTCTCCCTCACCCGGTCTTCCAGCGGCGAGCCAGTATCACCATATACGACTTTGACAACACATATCCCCTCGGCCACTCCTTGCCTGACCTCCCTCACCCACCCCGAGCACAACACAACACACACACGTGAGAAACACCGCCGCTCTATTTGTTGCACACAGATAGCAATGCATGACACGATAGCCTCTGTCTCGCTCTCTCACACCCTTCTCCCTCCCTTCCTTCCCCCCTCAGCCCCAGACTTCCCCCCTCTCCTCCTCCTCCCAGCCCCAGACCCCCCCCCTCCTCCCAGCCCCATATACTCTTGGTTCGCTCACCATCCACACTATCTGGGGATGTGAATGGCTCGATCTTCTATTTTCATTGTACTGGTGTTCGCTTTATAATTACCTAGACTGCCTTTCTTGGGGGTCGAAGGGGGTGAGGGGGTGGAATCTGCCACTATTTCTTTGTTATTTTATGGATGATCTCATATAGGGGGGGGGGGAGGGAGCAGTGGAGCAGCCAGCTGGTGCAGGTGTTCTGGTTTCATTCAGCAACCCGTCTCAGACCAAGTCCATTCCATCCAGAGGTCGACCCCCAAAGACGCACTCATAAATATTTAGATGCTGTTCATTCAGAATAAAAATTTCCGTAAATATAAATTAAATATTGTTATATATTAGCATTCTGTGCATATTTAGGCATTGGTTAGGTTAGGTTAGGTTAGGTTAGGTTAGGTTATGTGTTTAGGTTCTGTCGGCGATTATTTGTATTTGTAGTACGTGGGTGAAGCATTTACAGCGTTGTGGTTAGAACAAAAGCCGTCAGCGAGGCACTTGTTCCGGAAGTGTTCGGACGTCATCAGTTGTGAGTCGTTATCTTGAGGTTATCTTGAGATGATTTCGGGGCATTTTAGTGTCCCCGCGGCCCGGTCCTCGACCAGGCCTCCACCCCCAGGAAGCAGCCCGTGACAGCTGACTAACACCCAGGTACCTATTTTACTGCTAGGTAACAGGGGCATAGGGTGAAAGAAACTCTGCCCAATGTTTCTCGCCGGCGCCTGGGATCGAACCCAGGACCACAGGATCACAAGTCCAGCGTGCTGTCCGCTCGGCCGACCGGCGTGTGTGAACCGTTTTCAGACCGTCCTCGCATATGAGGACCCAAACTCGGTAATCCACTCCCCCCCCCCCTCTGTTTATGAATGAAAACGGTTTATACAACTGATGACGTCCGAACACATCCGGAACAATCGGAGAGGTGGGTTTTTGACGGCGGTTGGTGATTGTTGATGGTCGACGTGGTGATTGTGCACAATGTTGGGTGGTGGGTGGGGGAAGAGGAGGGGGGGCGGGGAGAAGGAGCTCTCTGCTGGACTATGGGTCTACAGCCAGGGTACTTTACCCATTTTTTTTTTATCTTTATTTAAGAAAATACAATATAAATCACATATACATAAGTTTTACAAGGCAATTATACATTCACACTGTATGGATCGCAAGTATTTACCAGTCAACCCATTCATGGGTATGGAGTCATCATCGAGGTGTGAGTGTGACAAACAGGTGTACCTAGAACACCTGGTCGGATGTTTGTAAACCACTTGGAGGGTTTTTAAGTGGTTTACCAAGTCACCACTCCACCAGTTTTTTTTGTCTTTTCAGGCCGGCGGAGACCTCGTAGCATGTTGAGAACTGACATATGCTGATAAATACTTGGTTATACTTCAGAAACATGTGTATATTAAGCCTTTATAAGAATCTGGTTAACATATATGCTCTGAAAAAACATATGTAACGAAATTTGAAACATTACTTCTCCAACGGGGATCGAACTCGAGTCACAGAGAGCCAGAGCGTCGAAGAGGTAGAGATGGCATTTGCTCTCAATCAACATTACGCTTTACAGAAAACGTAATTCCGGTTGCATACCCCCTCCCCCCCCCCTCCATCCTCCCCCAACAGGGAGGGAAAGTCTATCTTAACATCTAATTATGGATTTGTATGGTGTTTACAGTGACGCACCGTACGGAAAGTGACGCATTACTGCGCCATTTCAGGTAGGTGAGAAATCTACCAATATATTATTGATCGAGTCTTGTTGAGCTTGCTGAAGCGAGGTTGTGGAGCTGCATGTAAAGGCGTGGGTCCAAGCCCGTCATAGTGAGAGTGTCATGACCACGCCACACACCATCAACCACAGCACCCTCTGCTAGGCATACAGGTCACTCCTCAAGCCCCATGCACACACCTATACACACACGCCAAATACCACAGCCCTACACACACACACACACACACACACACACACACACACACACACATAGGCCTGGTAGCCTCGTGGATAGCGCGCAGTACTCGTAATTCTGTGGCGCGGGTTCGATTCCCGCACCAGGCAGAAACAAATGGGCACAGTTTCTTTCACTCTGAATGCCCCTGTTACCTAGCAGTAAACAGGTACCTGGGAGTTAGTCAGCTGACACGGGCTGCTTCCTGGGGTCTGTGTGGTGTGAAAAAAAAGTAGTAGTAGTAGAAACAGTTGATTCACAGTTGAGAGGCGGGCCGAAAGAGCAGAGCTCAACCCCCGCAACCACAACTAGGTGAATACAACTAGGTGAATACGCACGCACGCACGCACGCACGCACACACACACACACACACACACACACACACACACACACACACACACACACACACACACACACACACACACGTTTCTCTCAATCTTTGCCGATGATGCAAAAATTATGAGATGGATTGAAACAGAGGATGATAGTAAGAGGCTACAAGATGATCTAGACAGACTGAGTGAATGGTCCAACAAATGGCTGTTGAAGTTCAACCCAAGCAAATGCAAAGTAATGAAACTAGGCAGTGGAAACAGGAGGCCAGACACAGGATACAGAATAGGAGATGAAGTACTTAATGAAACGGACAGAGAGAAAGATCTAGGAGTTGATATAACACCAAACCTGTCTCCTGAAGCCCACATAAAAAGAATAACGTCGGCGGCATATGCGAGGCTGGCTAACATCAGAACAGCGTTCAGGAACCTGTGTAAGGAATCATTCAGAATCTTGTATACCACATATGTAAGACCAATCCTGGAGTATGCGGCCCCAGCATGGAGCCCGTACCTTGTCAAGCACAAAACGAAGCTGGAAAAAGTTCAAAGGTATGCCACTAGACTAGTCCCAGAACTGAGAGGCATGAGTTACGAGGAAAGGCTGTGGGAAATGCACCTTACGACATTGGAAGACAGAAGAGTAAGGGGAGACATGATCACAACCTACAAAATTTTCAAGGGAATCGACCGGGTAAACAAGGATACTGGTGGATATTCAACACTGGTGGGACGCGAACAAGGGGACACAGGTTGAAACTGAATACCCACATGAGCCACAAGGACGTTAGAAGAAACTTTTTCAGTGTCAGAGTAGTTAACGGATGGAATGCATTAGGCAGTGATGTGGTGGAGGCTGACTCCATACAGTTTCAAATGTTGATATGACAGAGCCCAGTAGGCTCAGGAATCTATACACCAATTGATTGACAGTTGAGAGGCGGGACCAAAAAGCCAAAGCTCAACCCCCGCAAGCACAAATAAATGAGTACAAATAAGTGAGTACACACGAAGCACCCAAACACCCAACTAGCACAAAAAACACACATCAAGTACTGAACGCTCTCGAAAACCCACACCACACACAAGGCGCTCCTCATCCTCCCACAAACACCACGCAGACATTTACCACAAAGGAGGCAATTTTTCACTAGTCACAGCAGATGGAGCGATTGCCTGCATTACCCAGCTTTACACTCCTGGTTGCCGACTGGGGGAGCGCGCAGAGGGGGAATAGGGAGGGAAGAGGAGAGAGAAGCAGTGAAGGAGAAGCGTGAGGGAGGGAAGGATAGAGGAGGGAGCGAAGGATAGAGGAGGGAGGTGAGAGGGGAGGGTAGTGAAGGTCTGGAGGATCATCAGAAGGGACAAGAGGCGCCATTTGGCCTGACAGGGGGATCAAGATAATATCCAGCAAATTAGATTCAACGCGAGTTACTTTGTGTTGATGAGATTAAAGGCCGCTTGAGTGACACTTCTCGCCCCTTCTCACGCACCAAATTATGCTGAGCTCCACAGAAATAGTGAATAAATATCAAAATAATTGTCAGCGGGAAATAACTACGTTATGTTAGATTCCTAATATATGATGAACAGAGACATTATGTCATAACAATATATTTCATGACGGATCGAGATTATATATATATATATATATATATTTATATATATATATATATAATATATAATATAATATGAAAAGATTGTGAGGGTACCACCTCTGGTGCCAATGTGGGGACCCATAGCCTCGGAGAAGAAAATAAAAAGTATTCAGAGGAGACCTTGTGGTTTCTCACTGAACACTAATATTATCTTCTCCTACCACCCCCATTCTTTTGTATGTACACGTATATATTTAGTTTATTTGAACTTTGTTACAAGAAAGGAGTTACATATGGGTTACAAAGATGGTTATCATAGGTTGTCGAGTTCCTCCAGCTCCTCAGATGGCGGGCAGGAACCCTGGATGCAGTGCGCATTTCCCCTCTGTATCGCCACACTGAGGCGCTGGAAAAGAAAGCTTGCAGCTCTTGGGTCCCTTGTCGTTTCAATGAGCCTAGAACCCAGTTCCTTCAAAAAACTGGTAGCACTTTTACCCCAGGCGCCGAGTGTCTCAGAAGCAATGGGGACAAAATTGTAGTGGTGATCCAGTTCTCTATACTTACAGGATTTGGCTGCTTCCCTGTGGGTGGCAGCGCCACCTGGTTGTGCAACACTGAGGTTAATGTAGGCGTTAGCGAGGGTTGATACGCACGTGTAGTCCCATACCAACTGCTTGCCATTCTTCCAGGGGTTCACTGTGATACCATCCGGGCGACCAATAAGAGCATCAGAGTTACGGGGCGTTAGGTAACGGGGCTCTATTTCAGCTGGGCATCCAGCTGTGGTGAGGCTCCTCTTGATGATGTCGTTAACTTCACTGTGCCTCGAGTGCCATCCCCCTGTGCTTTGGCAGAGTAGGCCATGGTGGCCGTACCTGTCAGCCACTACCTCGCCGCAAATACCCCTATATCTGGTGTGGATTGGGGCAGCAAGGCGGAGGGCCACAGCAATTCGGAGGGCGTGTGGTGTGAGACGCGTGCCAGTTGGCGACATTGGGGTTGCTAACAGGAAATCCCCTGCATGTGGTGCTGCTACTGCTGTGAGGCGAGCAATGTCGTGTTGTGTTGTTGCAGCACCCAGGCACTCTGCAGCAACATGGTCTACAATGGGGCCATCCCAGCTGGATTGCTTGTGGGCTTTTGGGGATGGTGGTTGAGGTGATTGGCCTGCACGAGAGGCCCACTCTGTGGCACAGCGTGTAAAATTGGGATCATGTACACCTGCCAGCTGATGTAAGTGGGCAGGTAGAATTTCCTTCACAAGGTCGTCGGATGCTGAAAAGGAGGACAGGAAGGCTGGAACAGTGATTTGCGTTGCTGTTCGAACTCCGAGGCCCCCTAGTCTTACAGGAAGAGAGGCTTGTTTCCACTGTAGGTCATCGAGAGAGAGGTTAAGGGCTTTTTCTAGCATTGATTTCAGTAACCGGTCATACTCACTTAGTTTTTGGCTACTGTAAGATGGTGAACACCTCAGAAAGTAGGTTAACCTGGGGAGGGACAGACATCTGGTGATGAGGTAGAGTGCATCATGAGCATCAATATCCTCAATCCTCCCATCCATCCTCTTAAGGTCGGCGATTTTCTTATCAAGGACCTCATCGATGGCTTTCAACCCCAGGGGAGCTCCTAGACGTGTGCTGTCTTCAGGTTTAGTTTTATGGATATTTGGCAGAAGACCCTCTATTCTCTCTACGATGCCCTGGTTGGAACATATTATTTCACATTTAGAAGGGTTCAGGGTGAGGCCTAAAACTGCACCTTGCCCCTGGATTTTTCTGATGTCCTCCAGGAGGGAGTCTTGGAAACTAGCTAGGGTACCATCATCCAAGAACCAGACGTTAAGCTCGCTGGACAGGACCTCTGTGACTTGTTTGATGACTAAGCAGAAAAGGAGAGGAGCAAGGGGGTCACCCTGTTGGACGCCTTCTCGCGAGTCAATTTCATGTTCGCCAAAAAGTAATATATATATAATATATTATATAATATATAAAATGTGTGTGTGGTACAGCTATTGTTCTTATATTGTTGTGGCAAAGGTCGTATTTCCCTTCCCTTACATTCTCAATTCAATAATTGCACTAATGTAATGTTGATGTTATCTATTCTGGGCGCGTGGACGAGGCCACGAGTGACTAATGGGTCAGTTTGGACCACAAGATCATGGTTGATCAGGGAGTACAATTGTCCATCGGGAAATAGTGGTCCAATGGGCCTTGGCTGACCAGTGGGCCGTGGTGGACCAGTGGGCCGTGGTGGACCAGTGGGCCGTGGTGGACCAGTGGGCCGTGGTGGACCAGTGGGCCGTGGTGGACCAGTGGGCCGTGGTGGTCCACGAACACACGATGTAGTAGAGCAGATCACGATGCACCATTGACTATAGGAGTACACTACGGATTGTGCTTGATCAGAGGATCCGGAAAGACAAGTGGACCAGGTGTAGAGTGGACCAACCTGAGACAGGGGGTCCAGTACCAGGAGTGGACCAACCTGAGACAGGGGGTCCAGTACCAGGAGTGAACCAACCTGAGACAGGGGGTCCAGTACCAGGAGTGGACCAACCTGAGACAGGGGGTCCAGTACCAGGAGTGGACCAACCTGAGACAGGGGGTCCAGTGCCAGGAGTGGACCAACCTGAGACAGGGGGTCCAGTACCAGGATTGGACCAACCTGAAACAGGGGGTCCAGTACCAGGATTGGACCAACCTGAGACAGGGGGTCCAGTACCAGGAGTGGACCAACCTGAAACAAGGGTTCAGGCTCAAACGGTGCACTAGGCTTGGCCCACTAGATCAAATCACAGCTGAGCCAGACGACCAAGCTTGGCCAGGCTTGGCCAAGCTTGGTCGTCCATTCTATTTCTTCTTATATTCCTCTTCTTTTTCTTCACGTTGGGCATGACATGAAATAGAAGTCTTTGTGGCACTCAGTGTCTGCTAAATGACCTAGCCACACCCACTGTTTCTCCAATTAACCAATTATTGTGATATTGTCAATCGTCCTGTTAACAATGAAGGTGACTTGGATCATGTTGTTCGTAAAGCTTGCTTGAAAAAGTACTTTTGTCGTGAACATATTGTTCAAACCGAGTGAAGAATTCGTCTTGTAAACGTGTTTAAAAATTTACTATTTTTGGGGGGTTATTATGTCACCTGAGCACATATACATTATTGTACAAATGCACATGGTAGAATGAATACATGCGGTTGAGATATGTATTTTGACATGTAGATTCCAATGCATTCTGAAACGGACATGTTCACAAACACACACACACACACACACACACACACACACACACACACACACACACACACACACACACACACACACACACACACCACACACACACACCACACACCACACACACACACACACCACACACACACACCACACACCACACACACACACACACACACACACACACACACACACACACACACACACACACACACACACACACACACACACACACACACACACATCGGGCCTTGTATAGTAGGCCGAGAAGTGCGTTCTGGCTACTAGGTACGACATATACGACGTACGACAGTGCTCCAGTGGATAAGGGAGTACCTAAGCAATAGGAAGCAGAGTTACGGTGAGGGGTGAGACCTCCGATTGGCGTGAAGTCACCAGTTGAGTCCCACAGGGCTCTGTACTCGGTCCTATCTTGTTTCTGATATATGTAAATGATCTCCCGGAGGGTATCGATTCATTTCTCTCAAAGTTTGCGGACGATGCTAAAATTATGAGAAGGATTAAAACAGAAGAGGACTGTTTGAGGCTTCAAGAAGACCTAGACAAGCTGAAGGAATGGTCGAACAAATGGTTGTTAGAGTTTAACCCAACCAAATGTAATGTAATGAAGATAGGTGTAGGGAGCAGGAGGCCAGATACAAGGTATCATCTGGGAGAGGAAATTCTTCAGGAGTCAGAGAAGGAAAAAGACTTAGGGGTTGATATCACGCCAGACCTGTCTCCTGCAGCACATATCAAGAGGATAACATCAGCGGCATATGCCAGGCTGGCCAACATACGAACGGCATTCAGAAACTTGTGTAAAGAATCATTCAGAACTTTGTATACCACATATGTCAGGCCAATTCTGGAGTATGCAGCCCCAGCATGGAGTCCATATCTAGTCAAGGATAAGACTAAACTGGAAAAGGTTCAAATGTTTGCCACCAGACTAGTAACCGAGCTGAGAGGTATGAGCTACGAGGAGAGACTACGGGAATTAAACCTCAGTTCGCTGGAAGACAGAAGAGTTAGGGGGGACATGATCACCACATTCAAGATTCTGAATGGAATTGATAGGGTAGATAAAGACAGGCTATTTAACACAAGGGGCACACGCACAAGGGGACACAGGTGGAAACCGAGTGCCCAAATGAGCCACAGAGATATTAGAAAGAACTTTTTTAGTGTCAGAGTGGTTGACAAATGGAATGCATTAGGAAGTGATGTGATGGAGGCTGACTCCATACACAGTTTCAAGTGTAGATATGATAGAGCCCAATAGGCTCAGGAATCTGTACACCTGTTGATTGACGGTTGAGAGACGGGACCAAAGAACCAGGGCTCAACCCCCGCAAACACAGCTAGGTGAGTACATCTAGGTGACTACACACACACACACACACCCAAGGCAGGACTAAAGAGCCAAAGCTCTACCCCGTAAGTACAAATAGGTGAGTACACACACACTCGTGGAACAGAGTGGTAGACGGTTGGAACAAGTGAGAAGGTGGTGGAGGCCAAAGCCCTCAGTAGTTTCAAAGCGTTATACGACAAAGAGTACTGGGAAGACGGGACACCACTCGCGTAGCTCTCATCCTGTAACTACACTTAGGTAATTACACACTCCCACGAAACCGGGTCGAGTGGTGAGCGTTCGCGATTCACACTCCAAACGACCCGGATTCGATTCCAGGCCAAGACAAAAACATTTGGACAAGGTTTCTTGCATCTGATGGCTCTGTTCACCTAGCAGTAAATAGGTAGCTGTATTGTATATGATAGAGAAAATAGGCCGGGAGTCAGTACCTCAGATAACCTACGGTTGAAAAGGTGGAATCCAAGAGCTAACAGCTCTATCCTACAAAACATATGTAGTACATGCACACACAACACTCTATATAGAGGAGATTCGCAAGGAGATACACAATGAGTAAATTACAGCGCGTAATACAGCATGTGTGTCACGTTCCAGTAACTGTAACCTTGAACTATGGTCAGAATTGACCAGTTATACCCACACTTCATAATCACGCGCTGGAAGACAATCAGACAGACAGACAGACAGACATACCTAGGCATACAGTCATCACCACCACACGAGAACCACTAGTATCAACACGAACATAGTGAATAAACCACTAGACCCTTCAATGTCCTAATCTTCATATCCAACGCAAGGTATATTTTTTTTGCAATATATTTAAAAGTAATTATAATATTCTCAATACAAATAATAATAATAATAATAATAATAATAATAATAATAATAATAATAATAATAATAATAATAATAATAATAAAAGCGATGATTATAAATGAGGAGAGAGCTTTGAGAGGATTAACATGGGAGAAGATTAACATGGGAGAGGATTAACATGGCAGAGGATTAACATGGCAGAGGATTAACATAGGAGGGTGTTATATGACAGAGGGTCTGGGATCAGTGTTTATTAATGTCTCCTATCGTTCCCCCCCCCCTCCCCTCTCTCTCTCTCTCTCCCTCTGTCGTCCCCTCACCCCTCTTTCATCACATCTTTCTCTCCCTATCCCTCTCCTTCCCCCTCGCAACCCATCCCTTTCGTTTACCTCTCTCCTATCACCCGTTACCAACCCTTTTTCCTACCACTTCCCATCGCCCGCTTCCCTTCCTCGCTATCTCGGAGCCAATCACAACGCCTATGAAGGGTCGGAGTTCCATCGCCGCTGGTCACTGGGGGGTCTTTGGGCACTATCCTTCAGTCTCGAAGACCAGCTCTATGTCCGTCCTGGTCCGTGGAGGTCTTTTGGGCACCATCCGGCAGTCTCGAAGACCAGCTCTGTCTGTCCTTACCATGAGCTACATAGAGTCGCACTGGCTTGATTACAACTTTCTCCGGATAATTATCTTAGTGTTTATCTTCCGCTCAGGTAGATACACTTTCCTTCCTCACTTTCCTAGTGAGAAAGATCGTTTCTCACTGTTCCTCAGGGGCAGATACTTTCCTCGCCACCCACTTCTCGTTGAATGAGTCTTCCTTCCTTCCTTCTTCCTTCCCTCCTTCTTCCTTCCCTCCATCTTTCCCTTCAACCCTCTCTCTCCCACATACGCCTCCACATCTTAAGTCTTTGTGGTGAGATTTTACACTTGTGTATTTTTCACTCACGTGAGCCTAGACGCTGAGGCTTAACCCATAATCCAACCTGTCCTCAAGGAGGAAATCCGCTCACGGGAATGGATTGAGAACGATTGCATAATTAGTGTTATTATCTACTCTCTCTATCCATAGTTAGGTTAAGGTTACTTAGGTTAAGGTTAATTTAGGTTAGATTAGGTTTCATTACGTTAGGTTACGTTAATACGGTGCTTTATTAACAATAATGTGAAATATAGTATTCGAAAACTATTTGAATGTACCTGTGAATTCTCTTTACAGAAAACAGAAAACTACTTCGAAGAGCACGTTTTCAGCACATATTTTATAAAGTTAAACCAACGATTTATAATACAGTAAACTTATAACTTGAGATATAATCCCCGGAATGAACAAAGGTTCACTTGCCAATTTACAAGTAGACTATTACTGGAACCGTAATGTGCTCTCTGACCATCACAGATATCTACATAGCTATCCAGGTGGTTTGAAGCGAAGTGTGGCTTCTCATGGTAATGGATTTAGCCTGAGGACAGCCCCCCAAACACACACCGAAACTACGACGTTGGTACAACGTTCGAACAAGTTTTAACACCTAACCAGTTATAACAACCAATATAGCAAGTTGTAACAACGTTCTAATACGTCATAAACACGTTAAGTTAACATGTAACAACTTTATTACAAGTTGTAACAAGCTGAAAATAGGGACAGTTACGGTTTGTGTTTCCAGGGAGACTCCATAATCGTCGTTTGGAATCTGTTACAGTTGTCATCATGATTTGTGATCACTTTTACTTCATACATGGATCAACACTGAATGTCCATAACTACGGGCTCACCATAGCCCGTGCTACTTGGAACTTTTCGTTCCGGGTAGCAAATTTTAAACAACAACAAGAAGTTAATGTCCGGATCAACATGGATCAAGTTCAAGTTCAAGTATGTTTATTGAGATAAGAAAGAAATATATCTCAAAGGGGACAGAGTAGCTTAGGCTATTTCTATCCCCCCCTTACATGCATCGTATACGTAAAGATCGCTAGAATCACACACACACTTGGATCGACACGAATACACTTGAGTTAAAATCATCTTAATCACAACTTATCCTAGATAGACTATTTACACAATGTGAGTTAACGTCAACCTGTCTCACTCGTAAGTTTACGGCCATTCCCAGTGAGTTTACATCTTCTGTCTCACTCTCCGTCAGCAAATGTGCTTTCCCCCCCCCCATTCCACTTTCCTCACATGTTTACGTCTTCTCTTCCATAATAAGAAAAAAATGAAAGGGAAGTTTCTCAGCTCTTCTTCATCTTGATTCTGAGTTCCCTTCTGACTATGAGCATCACTTCCACTCTTTACGTGGGCTTCCCTCCCTCCCACTCTCCCTATAGCTGGTTACCTCCCATCCTTACCTCACTCCCATGCTGCCCTCTACCATCCCTCCCTCTCCCCAGCCCTCCCTCCCATGGGCCTCGAGACCTCTGCCTTTCTCTCCCCTCTTTCTCTCTCTCCCCTCTTTCTCTCTCTCTCCCCTCTCTCTCTCCCCTCCACAGGTCCAGCTGCAACCTTAATGGTGTTCTTTGCTTCATTTGTTCGTGTCCGGCGGTGCTACGGACGTGAGGGGTGAGGGGAGGAGTGAGGTGAGGGGAGGAGTGAGGTGAGGGGAGGAGTGAGGTGAGGGAGGTAGTGAGGTGAGGGGGAAGGGTAAGGGACAGAACGAGGGGTTTGAAGTAAGGAAAAGAACGAAGGGTGAGGGCGAGGGGAGTAGCTAAGTGTGAGGGGAGGAGTGAGGGTGAGGGGAAAAGTGAGAGATGAGGACGAGGGTAGTGAAGGGTGAGGGAGAAGAGTAAGGGTGAGGGGGCAGGAGTGATTAATGATGACTGCAAATGGTAAAGGGAATAGGTATAACGGTGAGGGGAGGTAGTGAAGGTGAGGGGAGGATTAATGAGGGTAATAAGAGAAGTGATAGTGAGGCGAAAGGCGGAAGTGAGAGGGGGAGACGTTGGATAAAGTGAGAACCATGAGTGAGGTGGGGGGGGAGGACACCTGGCACTGAACCCCTCCCCCCTCACTGCCACGACTCCGCCCCCTTCCCCTTGAGAAGTGAGAGTGAGACGTAAGAGTGAGGAAGAGGTGTGAGTGAGAGTATACATAGACGTGAGAGGAGACGCGAGAGAAACGTAAGGGATGAGGGAAGATAAGAGACGAGTTTAGATGAGGAAAAGTGAGAAAATGGGAAGGATCAATGAGGGAAACCAAAACGGGAAGGGATGGATAGATAAGAATGAGAAGGGATGTAAAAACAAGGATGAGTGGGGGATGGATAAGTATAAGAATGAAATGGAAGAGAGAAGAAAGGATGGGAGGACAGGGAGATGTGAGAATGACAGAGGGGAGAATATTACGAATGAAACGGAAGGGAAGATAGACATGATGATAGAAACCAAACAAGGGAACAAGAGAACGTAAAGAGGGATGGGAAGAGAGAACAGAAAGCCACATAACACCGCCAATAAGAGTCGACATGAAGGAAATGGATATCAGAAAAAAAGAGATAAAGAGAGTGAGAGAGAGAGAGAGAGAGAGAGAGAGAGAGAGAGAGAGAGAGAGAGAGAGAGAGAGAGAGAGAGAGAGAGAGAGAGAAGCATAACGACATTTAAAAACCAAAGATTATATATATAACTGACAACTCATTCCCCAGAAGTGACTCGAACCCATACTGCCAGGAGCACTCTGGAACTGGTGTACAGGACCCCTTAACCACTTGACCATCACGACCGGACAAAAGATGACGGTAGCCAAGGCTAATTCCCCATCATCCCGCCGGCACTCTGATGGTGATCTTGGGCGTAGTATTTAATCAAATAACTTCATGGCGGGATGATGGGGAATTAGCCTCGGCTACCATCATTTTTTTGTCCGGTCGTGATGGTCGAGTGGTTAAGATGTCCTGTACACCAGTTGCAGGGTGTTCCAAGCAGTATGGGTTCGAGTCATTCTGGGGTGTGACTCAGTAATAATATTACTGTATACACGATAATAACTATTTTCAAAACACAATGCGTTAAAAGTGAAGATTTCATCTTGGAAGGAAGTAGGGGGGGGGGTCGGCCGCTGTTGTAACGAGCCTAGCATAAGGACAAATTGACTACCGTGACCATTATTTGAATTATATGTAGTGAACCTGATGGCCCTTCATTTTGATGATGATTTGGGCATATAATTGGACCATTAAGACTATTTCACTTGGAAAATAAGGAGCTTGCAATGTCTGCAACGTGGACAGATGTTTCGGTGTTTAAATTCTCCCTGTTATCAGTATGGCTGAAAGGACGTACAAGTTTCATACTGATAAAGAACTAGCAATATCTGATTTTCCCTGTTGCACGTGTGGCCAGACGTCCCTCACGTGCAATTTCCCAGTTGTACGTGTGGCCAGACGTCCCTCACGTGCATTTTCTCTGTTGTACGTGTGGCAGAAAGAACGTGCAAATGGCAGCCGGAGATCACATAAGGACCAAACACAATTTAATCTCCGTCCATATTTCTCCCAACTTGTTATGTGACCGAGAAATAAAATAAAAGAGAAACTCACTGATATTGCAATTTTTGGTTTGAGCGGAAGACAGACGACCAAATTACCGAAGAGAAAGGGCAAGATACAAGCGACTCGAAAAAAACATTTTTTAGCGGTCCGAACAATGAAAAAAAGAACATTTTGGTATTCATAAAAGTGATAAAAGAGCTTTTGTACAAGCAAACAGCCTTGCGCAGAGAGTAGATATGTATCCTGTGAGTAGGTGTTACCCGGGGTCAAGGAAGCTGACAGGATGAAGTATGGTCAGGCACTGTGGTAGGACACTGAAAAGGGAGCACAGTCAGTTGTCTGAGAGAAGCGCTGCTGAGCTGATCAGTGAGGATATGCATGTATAGAGTGTGTGTTGTGGGGGGGCTGGTGAGAGGCGTGTTGGTGATGTGTGTGTTAGCAGGAATAACACGGAGATCCCAGACAATAAGAGTTTAGAGTTTGGGTGATGCACAGTGGGTACGAGGAGATGCAGCATCTGAGGTGAGGAGGATGAAGAGGAGGGAGAAGATGCAGCCTCTGAGGTGAGGAGGATGAAGAGGAGGGAGAAGATGCAGCCTCTGGGGTGAGGAGGATGAATAGAAGATGCAGCATCTGGTGGTAACAAGATGAATGGCGAGAGAAGAAAGCTTTTTGGGCAAAATTGGTTGAACAGGAATAGGAGGAGCAGCATCAGGTCAGAGGGAAATCTGGGAGAGGAATAACTGCTAGAAATAAACAGAGCAGAGATGAAAATGTCTTAAAGTGAGCAAAGAGTAAGCTGTGAGGACAAGGGTTAGATTTCAATCTTATGTAAATCAAAGAAGAATTTTGAGTGTGTTTGCTTGAGAGACATCAGTGTGACACAGAGAGAGAGGGAGAGAGAGAGAGAGAGAGAGAGAGAGAGAGAGAGAGAGAGAGAGAGAGAGAGAGAGAGAGAGGGAGAGAGAGAGAGAGAGGGAGAGGGAGAGAGAGAGAGAGAGAGAGAATGTGGCGAGAAGGCATCGGTCAGTTGTCATCCCACACTTCCGTGCAAATCTCTGGGGGTCTTGGGTTCGAGTCTCCTAGAGCCCAGGTCAATGGAAGGCAATAGATCATCGCGGGACTGGGACTTGGGGTCCCGGGCCCTCGCGCGAAAGCCGAAATTCAATGCTTTATTTATGTGAGAAAAATAGAATTTTTTTTTTTATCTTTATTTAAAAAAATACAATATAAATTACATATACATAAGTGTTACAAGGCAATTATACATTACAATTCTTAGTGAACAAGTGTTTCAGTAGTACAGAACAAGAGCTTTAGAAAACCCTGAATGTTATACTTATTTACCTATAAACGATTTACAAAAATTGGAGAATAAATTTACATTAAAATACAGGGGAAATTATTACATATATATATATATATATATATTATATAATTCTCAGTAAACCAATTTTCGATATCATGAGCGAGCATGAGCCGTAAACCCCAAATGTTATACCTGATCCTGCCTCGCAAGAACTTCAATATTTTACCCAACTGAGTAACCTTCCTGCCTGCCTATCCACACACACAAAATATAATCAGAAAGTAACATAATTATTGTATTCCTAATTTTCTTGCATTTTATGTCAATATGAAACATTAAAAACCTCATTTAACTCCACTCTAATACTTGGTCCACACAAATGAATAAAGTCCGGGTTTCAACCCCAGTAAGCGGGCACTTCCCTCACTTGGCAGCGAAGGAGAAGGAAATCCTTAAAGGGTTAGACACACCGAGGGGTGTAATAAGGCACGTCTCCATGTATATATTGTATATGTGTCACGTGACATACTTACATTACTGACTTACGTGATACATGTTGACACATATATGATACACCCTAGCACGTATACCACACATGCTGATGCATGATAAGAACAGGTGAGAGTTGAGTCGTGTGTGTGTGTGTGTGTGTGTGTGTGTGTGTGTGTGTGTGTGTGTGTGTGTGTGTGTGTGTGTGTGAGAGATCACACTTCCGTATCAGGCTGGAGAGAGCTGACCATGCACAGCTTCAGGTCAAACCCCGAGTGCCGGTGACACCTACGCTACACCTGGAGTGTCACAGGGAGTGTCACAGGGAGTGTCACAGGGTGTGTCACAGGCATGAGGTGGTCACGTGACTCCTAGCCCAACCCGCTAAACACAAGACGAAACTACGACCTTGTTACAACGTTCGAACAAGTTTTAACACCCAACAAGTTGTAACAACGTTTTAATACGTCATTAAAACGTTATACCAAGATGTAACAACTTTATTACAAGTTGTAGATCGGAGGATAGAGGGCTCGAGAACTGGGGACGGGTATAACCACACCGTACAACCCGTCCTCATAATAGAACGTCGCATTTTGACGTATATACTCTACCTAAGGGCAAAAATTCCCATACAAGAAAATGATAGCGGCTCGCGATAGTGACATAGCTGTCTCGTTTTCTGTTTTGGGTCCTCTGATTGGTTACGATAAGGGCACTTTAGTACGACAGTTTCTTGACGTTGGGGAATCTTTGGAGGCCGAGCTGCACCAACTGCATGTGGTTTGGGAGTACTTGGAGTAATAGTTCAACTCAGGGAAAATATACACGTAAACGGTTCAAGATTAAGGTGAAAGGATGTTTACACTGAGATATGTGGGCCGATTAGAATCCTGGGGCCAGATACACGAAAGCACTTACGCAAACACTTACGAACGTGTACATCTTGTCTCAATCTTTGGCGGCTTTGTTTCCAATTATTAAACAGTTAATGAGCTCCGAGGCACCAGGAGGCTGTTTATAACAATAACAACAGTGGATTGGGAAGTTTTCATGCTTGTAAACTGTTTAATAAATGTAACCGAAGCCGTCAAAGATTGAGGAAAGATGTACACGTTCGTAAGTGCTTGCGTAAGTGCTTTCTTGAATCTCGCCCCAGGTTATATACCAGCTGTATATATAGGGTCAGACACTCAGACCGTCGTAGGGGAGGATCTGAATGTGACTCTCGCAAGCTTCACCATTCTGGCGACCCGACTAGCCTGTGTTTATCCCATACCCCAGACCATTCCCTCTGCTAATTTGAGGGAGACTAGCCTCCGGCGTCTGGCCTCTACCTTTGGACAGAAAAACAGACTAATAGAAAAACAAACAAACATTCCCTCTTATAAGTATAGTCATATCCATCATCTTTTTCGTACAATTTTTTTTTCAGGAAATTAAACTTAAAATGATCATTGAAATATCCTGATTTTAATTTTAAAACCTCTAAAATGACATAAAAAATTTAATTTTAAAAAATACATAATAAAGGACGCGACCACACTGTCATTCTGATTGTTTGTAATTGTATATCGTACACAGACATGAACTAAATCACAAGGCATGGAGAATCTGATTGAAAAAACATTTACCGTTTTTGCCGGGGTATAAGACGCAATTTTTTATATTTGTCAATGTTTCAAAAAAAGTATCCTGCGACTAGCGGCCGTATTACGGAGGTGAGACCGGGCCTAGGGGCCCGGACGAGCCCCAGTAGGCTAGGGGCCCGGACGAGCCCCAGTAGGCTAGGGGCCCGGACGAGCCCCAGTAGGCTAGGGGCCCGGACGAGCCCCAGTAGGCTAGGGGTCCGGACGAGCCCCAGTAGGCT
>NC_091196.1:28651022-28661022 GCF_040958095.1 Procambarus clarkii
AGAGACAGGAGGCACCGGAGAGACAGGAGGCACCGGAGAGACAGGCGGCACCGGAGAGACAGGAGGCACCGGAGAGACAGGCGGCACCAGAGAGACAGGAGGCACCGGAGAGACAGGAGGCACCGGAGAGACAGGAGGCACCGGAGAGACAGGAGGCACCGGAGAGACAGGAGGCACCAGGGCGACAGAAGGCACCGGACTGTCCGAACGCAGCTGGACAAATTGGGGAGCTGTGTTAAAAACAAATCATCTAATCATGAATATCTTCCGAATTTGCTCAAATAAATAAAATTATCTCCCCAGCATGTGCCGACAGGTCTTGCAAGTGAACAAAAGAATATATTTCTTAACCAGAAATAATTTTTTTTCCCCCGCGGGCAAATGCGGATTGAGCAACTAATAAGACACTGAAGTTATTATATTCTGAATACAATACAAGTTTAACGAACAAGTTGGGAGTCACGGAGCAGGACCCGGTCGACCTGATGCCAAACAGAGCGTAGCAAGATTTTTAGTTCCCACCTGAAGGGGTAGCCCTCTCTGCCCCCACTCACCCCCCGATTCCAAGGCCAAACAGTCACCCACACTCACCACAATCCCCGCTTACACAGTCTCACACTCACCTTCCACACCGCTGCCTACTCACTCCCACTTCTGCCCACACAGTCACACAATCATCCCTACTCTCCACCCACACTGCCACTTATACCCATTCATACTTCCCGCCCACCCAATTAAGCAGCCACTTACTAACAGGACCAGTCACCACCCACGCCCACCAACCCATTTCCCATAAACCCTACCAACACCCTGTGCAAGCTGAGTTGCGTCCTACCCACCTGGGCGAGCGGGTCTGTGCCCTATACCCACCTGAACGAGCGGGTCTATACCCTATACCCACCTGAACGAGCGGGTCTATGCCCTATACCCACCTGAACGAGCGGGTCTATGCCCTATACCCACCTGAACGAGCGGGTCTATGCCCTATACCCACCTGAACGAGCGGGTCTATACCCTATACCCACCTGGACGAGCGGGTCTGTGCCCTATACCCGCCTAGACGAGAGGGGCTGTGCCCTACCCACCAGGACGAACAGCGAACTATAGAAAAATCATTAAACTAACAAATATTATGATGATAGCTTGTTCTCACGTCTCCAATACCGGGATTACATTAACATTGACAGAAAAACTAATTGCTATTTCCTGTCTGAAATGCGAACAAAGAACTTCCATACACTGAATAGACAAGTGTTAAACATCAATTAAATGTGAAGTAATTATGAACAGGCTTCCGTTTCCCCGTCACTGCGTTACCTGGAGGCTCCGTACGGCTGTCCACCACTGTCAACATGAGGACGTAGTCACGAGGACAGATTATTGACGGGTTGAAGGTGACCAACGCCAGCGTCCATAGGTTACTCACAGGGAGAGGACTTTACCTACAAGTGGGGGTGACAGGTGTCCAGGCTTACAGTAGGGGAGACAGGGTCGTAGGTATGGGGTGAGGGGGAAGGAGGGACGTCCCCTAATTCACCCCTACTATATCCGAGATTTCTCCATCAGCTCGAATACCCTATTCCTGCTGGTTCAGACCTATTCCGACAGTCTCCTCCTGTTTACACCCTCTTGTTTGAGCCCCTATAACCACCTGATATATCACCCGAGTCCCCCAATTTGTCAGTGGGCTCTATAGTCTATAGGTCTATTCTGTAGAGTAAAGCGACCACAGAACTGCACAAGCTATAGTCCTATAGTGTGGAGGCCTCACACGTCCCGGATGTATGGCTGATGGATATGGTATATTCGTGCTTGTGTTGCTGGCGGTTGTAATTGTAAATCCCAGCGCCCCGGGTGTTGTATTTCGTGCATTGAGGCCGAGGAGGGATGAGGTCTTCGGTAGCTTGTTCGTTAGTGTAACAGGAGGAGCAGGGCGTTACGTTACCGCTCCTGGGAGTGCTCCCTGGGTCCAGGGTGTGTACCATGGGAGGGTTGTAGACTATGGTCCAGGGTGTGTACCATGGGAGTGTTGTAGACTATGGTCCAGGGTGTGTACCATGGGAGTGTTGTAGACTATGGTCCAGGGTGTGTACCATGGGAGGGTTGTAGACTATGGTCCAGGGTGTGTACCATGGGAGTGTTGTAGACTATGGTCCAGGGTGTGTACCATAGGAGTGTTGTAGACTATGGTCCAGGGTGTGTACCATGGGAGGGTTGTAGACTGTGGTCCAGGGTGTGTACCATGGGAGTGTTGTAGACTGTGGTCCAGGGTGTGTACCATGGGAGGGTTGTAGACTGTGGTCCAGGGTGTGTACCATGGGAGTGTTGTAGACTGTGGTCCAGGGTGTGTACCATGGGAGTGTTGTAGACTGTGGTCCAGGGTGTGTACCATGGGAGTGTTGTAGACTGTGGTCCAGGGTGTGTACCATGGGAGTGTTGTAGACTATGGTCCAGGGTGTGTACCATGGGAGGGTTGTAGACTATGGTCCAGGGTGTGTACCATGGGAGTGTTGTAGACTATGGTCCAGGGTGTGTACCATAGGAGTGTTGTAGACTATGGTCCAGGGTGTGTACCATGGGAGTGTTGTAGACTATGGTCCAGGGTGTGTACCATGGGAGTGTTGTAGACTGTGGTCCAGGGTGTGTACCATGGGAGTGTTGTAGACTATGGTCCAGGGTGTGTACCATGGGAGTGTTGTAGACTATGGTCCAGGGTATGTACCATGGGAGTGTTGTAGACTGTGGTCCAGGGTGTGTACCATGGGAGTGTTGTAGACTATGGTCCAGGGTGTGTACCATGGGAGTGTTGTAGACTATGGTCCAGGGTATGTACCATGGGAGTGTTGTAGACTGTGGTCCAGGGTGTGTACCATGGGAGGGTTGTAGACTATGGTCCAGGGTGTGTACCGTGGGAGCAGGCGATGAGTCACAATAACGTGCCTAAAATATGTTGACCAGACCACACACTAGAATGTGAAGGGACGACGACGTTTCGGTCCGTCCTGTACCATTCTCAAGTCGAACAAGCTACCATGGGAGTATTGTAGACTATGGTCCTGGGTGTAATGAAGCTTTGGTTAGTGTATTCATCATCCTGGGACTCGATTCATCAAGTGTATTCGTAAGTACTTACGCAACGTTCCGTGCTGTTCGCCTCAATGGCGGTTACGTCGTGATTCATCAAATTATTTACCCACGCTCGTCTTCCTAAGAAGGCAACCTAACGCGAGGACTCCGCCAGTGTAACTTGTAAAAAAAAAAAAAAAATAATGTGTCTTATGAAAAGAGAAGTAAAACAAAATGTCATTGGAAGATATTATGCCAGTAGCTATTAAGGAAATACAGAGTAACGACCCTTAATTACAGCTAATGGTTGTTAGCTTCGTCTCCGAGGAAGAACTCTCCTCTGTCTTTAATATTTTTTGTTCAAGTTTTTAATTCTCTAGGTCTAACTAACCACTGACCATTCAATTACATCAACCTTCTTTATCATAGTTGTTATACTCAAATTCTATGTCAGTTGAAATGTAACCAATCACAGGCAAGTAGGCCTCTGACGTCATGCCAGACAGAGGAGCATCAGCGATGCTCCCAGTAGCCTCAGTTCTCCTCACAGACTCAAGAGTAGGTGGACCTCGGCTGGCCAGATATATACCTTGTTGTCTCGGTCAATAAATATATACAGAAGCGACTACTGTGTCTACATTCAACCCGAACAAGGCAAACGAATATAGTTGCAGAGACATAGATTAATAATTACACACAGGATCTACATTGAATTTAATCTGGTCTTGTCTTACAATATTATTGCAACCTCTGAATAATCCTTCACTACATCACATCCATCTGGAGTGGTTTGGGATTGAACATAAAGGGTTGTCACCTGTACAATAGTGGTCGTTAACGAGGGTCGTTTAGGTGGCACTATGGCTAATTAACAGGCAGGTATAACAAGTATACTTTATTCCCGAACATGATTTAGGGCTGAGGTAGACTGTGCCAGGTACACCATCAGTCTTGTAAACCCGGAGGTTAAATATGGGGTCTGCTCCCCCCCCCCCAGCCCAGCCCTACTAAAATACTGGGAGTAACTATTTGGTCGAAATAGTCTAACCTCCCCTGACAATCCTAGGCCTACTGTACGTTTTCTTAGGCCTAATATAGTATATATATGTGTGGTATTCTAGGCATAGGATTTTTTTTTGGGGGGGACGGGAAGGGATTTTAATCAAATCAGGTAAAAGAAACTAGTCATTTGTTTCTGCCTCGGCCGGAAATCGAATCCGGGTCCTTAGGACCATAGCCTCCGTGTACTGTCCCTTGTACTAACAGGCCCTTGTACTAACAGTACAAGGGCCGCGAGGCCTTGTGTGTGAGTGTGTGTGTGTGCAATTACATAAGTGTAATTACCTAGGCGTAGTTATGAGAGCTACGCTCGTGGTGTCCCGTCTTCTCAGTATTCTATGTCGTATAACGCTTTAAAATTACTGAAGGTTTTGGCCTCTACCACCTTCGAAGACATTGTTATGACATACGCTCTCACGTGTGTGTGTGTGTGTGTGTGTGTGTGTGTGTGTGTGTGTGTGTGTGTGTGTGTGTTTACTAGTTGTGTTTTTGCGGGGGTTGAGCTTTGCTCTTTCGGCCCGCCTCTCAACTGTCAATCAACTGTTTACTAACTACTATTTTTTTTTTCCCCACACCACACACACACACACCCCAGGAAGCAGCCCGTGACAGCTGACTAACTCCCAGGTACCTATTTACTGCTAGGTAACAGGGGCACTTAGGGTGAAAGAAACTTTGCCCATTTGTTTCTGCCTCGTGCGGGAATCGAACCCGCGCCACAGAATTACGAGTCCTGCGCGTTATCCACCAGGCTACGAGGCCCCTGTGTGTGTGTGTGTGTGTGTGTGTGTGTGTGTGTGTGTGTGTGTGTGTGTGTGAGTGAGTGAGTGAGTGAGTGAGTGAGTGAGTGAGTGAGTGTGTGTGTGTGTGTGTGTGTGTGTGTGTATATGACTTTCTAAGATTATATGAGGCACTATACATGGCTTTTTTCAGTAGGCAGCTATGTGATGTAATAAGACCCTCGTCCCACAGGATAGTGATACCTTCAGGTCTTTGGGCATTGGGCATGAGACCAACAGACTGCACTGTTGGTCTCATGCCCAACTTTAAGTGCATTGTGAGGACATCTTGAAGACGGAATGATACCAAACAACGACAGCTGTTGGGGCTCACCTTCTCAGCTTCCGTTCATCAGATGCAATGTGTCTTTAAGGTGCATCTTGAGTGCAGTAATCATTATAAAGTAGTTATAAGGAGTTATAAGGAGTGAGCTTTAACTATTCCAACTCGTGTAATCTGCTCACAAGTCTGACACCCCTCAGCCCGCCCTCATAATTAAATTCCAAAGTCCATTCCATGTACCCGCCAAATCCCCTGTTTATGAATTATAAACGGTTTGTACACGACTCACAACTGATGACGTCCGAACACTTCCGGAACAAATACTTCGCTGACGACTTTTGTTCGAACCACAACGCTGTAAATGCTTCACCCACGTATTACAAACACTTATAATCACCAACAGAACCTAAACACCTAACGTAACCTAACCTCTGCCTAAATATGTACAGTTTGCTAATTTCCACAATATTAATTTATATATGAGAAAATTCCTATTTTGGATGATCAGCTTTTAATTGGCGAATGAGTCTTTTGGGTCGATCGCCGGATGGAATGGACTTGGTCTGAGGACGGGATGCACCCCTATGGCTTTTCCGAGTCTGTTTTCAATTTATGACATTTCATTTGTTTCTGTTGTTAGTATTTAATACATCGGCCTCTTCGGCAATGAACCCAAGGATCGTGTATGTCGTGATCATGGCCTTCATGTTCCATTTTTTGTCTAGTGTATAGTGATTTATTTTTCAAGTCATTCTCCCGCATTTCAATTTTTTCATTTCTGGGAGAGGTCTTGGATCATTTTGTGGCCTCCACGCTAGTGCTGCATCTCTCTCTCTCTCTCTCTCTCTCTCTCTCTCTCTCTCTCTCTCTCTCTCTCTCTCTCTCTCTCTCTCTCTCTCTCTCTCTCTCTCTCTCTCTCTGTCTCTCTGTCTCTCTGTCTCTCTGTCTCTCTGTCTCTCTGTCTCTCTCTCCCTCCCTCCCTCCCTCCCTCCCTCCCTCCCTCCCTCCCTCCCTCCCTCCCTCCCTCCCTCCCTCCCTCCCTCTGTCTCTGTCTCTCTCTCCCTCCCTCCCTCCCTCCCTCCCTCCCTCCCTCTGTCTCTGTCTCTCTCTCCCTCCCTCCCTCCCTCCCTCCCTCCCTCTGTCTCTCTCTCTCTCTCCCTCCCTCCCTCCCTCTGTCTCTCTCTCCCTCCCTCCCTCCCTCTCATCCTTCCAACCTCTGCTTCTCACCCATCCCCTACTACTCGCCTCTACCCTCGCTTCCCTCCTCTCAGTTTCTGCCCTCTAACTCCCTAGAGACCTGGGCCCTAATAAGCCTGGCTATGAAGACTGATTGCACAATTTAATTAGAAATCTGCATTGGGGTCTGCTTGTGCAAATGTGCTTCAGCTTGGAGATGCACGACTGGCTTGCCCCGGGAATGGGGAATCACGCACTCTTACGTGCTGGAAAGGAGACTTAATCCCGCATGGAGGCTACACAGCATGTTGAAACAGAAGCAACAGCAGCAGAAGAAACTGTGAGAGCAGCAGCAGCAGCAGCAGCAGCAGCAGCAGCAGCAGAAGAATAACATTTTCCGAAGAATAAACTACAGGAACTCTCGCTTGTTGTTGCTGCTGATTCCCTTGTTCTTACTGTTGATGTTGCTGACCCTCCTGTTCTTACTGTTGATGTTGCTGACCCTCCTGTTCTTACTGTTGATGTTGCTGACCCTCCTGTTCTTACTGTTGATGTTGCTGACCCTCCTGTTCTTACTGTTGATGTTGCTGACCCTCCTGTTCTTACTGTTGATGTTGCTGACCCTCCTGTTCTTACTGGTGATGTTGCTGACCCTCCTGTTCTTACTGTTGATGTTGCTGACCCTCCTGTTCTTACTGTTGATGTTGCTGACCCTCCTGTTCTTACTGTTGATGTTGCTGACCCTCCTGTTCTTACTGTTGATGTTGCTGACCCTCCTGTTCTTACTGTTGATGTTGCTGACCCTCCTGTTCTTACTGTTGATGTTGCTGACCCTCCTGTTCTTACTGTTGATGTTGCTGACCCTCCTGTTCTTACTGTTGATGTTGCTGACCCTCCTGTTCTTACTGTTGATGTTGCTGACCCATCTGTTCTTACGGTTGCTGTTGCTGACCCTCCTGTTCTTACTGTTGATGTTGCTGACCCATCTGTTCTTACGGTTGCTGTTGCTGATCCTCCTATTCTTACTGTTCCTCTGCTTATATTTCTGTTCTTACTGTTGCTGCTGCTGCTGATGCTCCCATATCAGCAGGTAACTTAGGAAGGTAAGGAATGGAGGTTAAGAAGGGAGGTCTGGAAGGGAGGATATCAGGGGAGAGAGATCCAAAAGGGAGGTGAGAGGAGGAGGTAAGGGAGGGTGGTAGGTGACAGAGGCAAGGGGAGGAGGTAGGCAAGGGGAGGGAGACTAGGGAGGGAGGTAGGTAGGTAGGTAGGGAGAGGTAAGAGAAGACTAATTGACAAAGGGAAGACAGGGTAATGTTCTAATTAATTGCCAGTTATCACTCTGGGCGGCCATTACTATGATTTACGAGCCAGTGTAAACTTGCAATAAATATACCACTAGCCGGGCTGTGAGCCTTGGGAACGGGGAGCCGGATAGCGCCCGCCTCCAAGCCGGACACGTCGGGGCGAGGGATGGTGAGGTTAAGCCCTTTATCGGGAAGGGTAGACCCATTGCCGGATCACCGGGAAAAGGACTTGGAACTGTGTTATCACTAACGTTATTGTAATCCTCTCTTTCAATGACTATAATTTTTTTTAACCCAAATGCAGACGATGAGTCACAATAACGTGGCTGAAATATGTTGACCAGACCACACACTAGAAAGTGAAGGGACGACGACGTTTCGGTCCGTCCTGTTCTCACCGGCTCAAGTCGATGAGCCAATGAGAATGGTCCAGGACGGACCGAAACGTCGTCGTCCCTTTCTTTCTAGTGTGTGATCTGGTCAAAAACTTTTAACCCAAAAATTCCCAAGGTTTAGTGAGGCTTAAAACCCTCGCATTTTCGACGCTTCGTTGAACTAATGAACTTCGATTGGGCAGGGTAAGTTTCAAAGGGGTTGCTGAAGCTTTTGGGGAGGGAAGTGGAAGCCCGATTACCCCTCCCCAGGAGAGATTGTTACCCTTAAGGTAGATTAAGAGGGCTCTTAATTAAGGGAACTACTGTGCCCTATACTAACCCTTAGTGTAGGGCACCCTAGCATGGAGGGAAGATAAGGATGAAATGGATCAATTAAGGAGTGAAAGGGTAGTGAAGATTTTGGTAAGTTACTAATTTAGGTAAAGTTAGGTTAGGTTAAGCTAGGTTAGATTTGGGTAGGTTAGTCTTTTAGTTTAGGTTAGACTTGCTTAGGTTAGTCTAAGTTAGATTAGGTTAGGTTAGACTAGGTTAGGTAATGACTTGGATAGACTCCGTTAGGTTTTTCCTTACCGTTTTTAAGGACTCGATATTCACGATTGCGCCGTAAGGAGAAAAGGTTATGAGTTAATTAAGGGAACGTGTTAGAGGGCGGTGGAAATGTGGGTGATGTAGGCGTGACCACACCCACGGTGGATATGTGGGCGGGTGAAGGAGTGACTACGTGGGAGGTGAAGATGCGGGAGGTGGGGTGTGTGTGGGTGGGGATCAGAGCCCCGTGGCCGCCCACGGTGAAAGGTAAGAGTGAATAAGGAGCTTGCAGGGTGTTGAATTTACTCGCCGAATTTTCAACGAGATCCTATTTGCATTTGTGCTGTTGTCGAACGCCCTCACAGTTGTAAATTGCGTGCGTGAGTGCTTGCGTGTGTGAGTGCGTGCGTGCGTGCCTGCCTGCCTGCCTCCCTAACGTGCGTTATGGCGAGGGGAGGACACAATTAATTTTTTTTATACATATATATTTGTACTTTCCATTGTTGCACAATATGACCTAGTTGCCCGCTGTGTTTGGCGACCATCCGTGGCGAAATTACTTAGCCAGCACCGCCAGATAATTTGTTTTTAATTAATTCCCATTGACTATGCGCTCTGCATGCACGAATAATCTGGTTGGTCACACTCAAAATGAGCGTTGGAATTTTGTTGATATAGGCAAAAATAAACTGATAATAAAACACAGCAGTGTTTGGAATGCGATCAATTGTACAGACAGGATTATTTGCGTCTGGTGTTAAATTTGTTGAGGTACAAGCTTATGTAAGCTTCTGTCGCGAAAGCTTGAGCAGTGTGGAGGCCGCCCCCAAAAAGCTTGAGCAGTGTGGAGGAGGCCCCCTAAAAGCTTGAGCAGTGTGGAGGAGGCCCCCTAAAAGCTTGAGCAGTGTGGAGGAGGCCCCCTAAAAGCTTGAGCAGTGTGGAGGAGGCCCCCCAAAAAGCTTGAGCAGTGTGGAGGAGGCCCCCCAAAAAGCTTGAGCAGTGTGGAGGAGGCCCCCAAAAAGCTTGAGCAGTGTGGAGGAGGCCCCCAAAAAGCTTGAGCAGTGTGGAGGAGGCCCCCTAAAAGCTTGAGCAGTGTGGAGGAGGCCCCCTAAAAGCTTGAGCAGTGTGGAGGAGGCCCCCTAAAAGCTTGAGCAGTGTGGAGGAGACCCCCCAAAAAGCTTGAGCAGTGTGGAGGAGGCCCCCCAAAAAGCTTGAGCAGTGTGGAGGAGGCCCCCAAAAAGCTTGAGCAGTGTGGAGGAGGCCCCCTAAAAGCTTGAGCAGTGTGGAGGAGGCCCCCAAAAAAGCTTGAGCAGTGTGGAGGAGGCCCCCCCAAAAAAGCTTGAGCAGTGTGGAGGAAGCCCCACAGAAGAGCTTGAGCAGTGTGGAGGAGGCCCCCCCAAAAAAAGC
>NC_091196.1:28663522-28673522 GCF_040958095.1 Procambarus clarkii
ACTGAATAGAACTTACGCATCTCCGATTTTATATCTACATTTGAGTGAGGTGGAAGGGGTGATGTGGCATTAACACAAGACAGAACAAGATGTGGCATTAATAGGGTATTAATTTCATCAACACAAGACAGAACAAGAGTATTAATAGGGTATTAATTTCATCAACACAAGACAGAACACGAAACAATGGATATTGAATAGAAGTGTTTGTAGAAAGCCTATTGGTCCATATTTCTTGATGCTTCTATATTGGAGCGGAGTCTTGAGGTGGGTAGAATATAGTTGTGCAATAATTGGCTGTTGATTACTGGTGTTGACTTCTTGATGTGTAGTGCCTCGCAAACGTCAAGCCGCCTGCTATCGCTGTATCTATCGATGATTTCTGTGTTGTTTGCTAGGATTTCTCTGGCGATGGTTTGGTTGTGGGAAGAGATTATATGTTCCTTAATGGAGCCCTGTTGCTTATGCATCGTTAAACGCCTAGAAAGAGATGTTGTTGTCTTGCCTATATACTGGGTTTTTTGGAGCTTACAGTCCCCAAGAGGGCATTTGAAGGCATAGACGACGTTAGTCTCTTTTAAAGCGTTCTGTTTTGTGTCTGGAGAGTTTCTCATGAGTAGGCTGGCCGTTTTTCTGGTTTTATAGTAAATCGTCAGTTGTATCCTCTGATTTTTGTCTGTAGGGATAACGTTTCTATTAACAATATCTTTCAGGACCCTTTCCTCCGTTTTATGAGCTGTGGAAAAGAAGTTCCTGTAAAATAGTCTAATAGGGGGTATAGGTGTTGTGTTAGTTGTCTCTTCAGAGGTTGCATGGCTTTTCACTTTCCTTCTTATGATGTCTTTGACGAAACCATTGGAGAGGCCGTTATTGACTAGGACCTGCCTTACCCTACAGAGTTCTTCGTCGACTTGCTTCCATTCTGAGCTGTGGCTGAGAGCACGGTCGACATATGCGTTAACAACACTCCTCTTGTACCTGTCTGGGCAGTCGCTGTTGGCATTTAAGCACATTCCTATGTTTGTTTCCTTAGTGTAGACTGCAGTGTGGAAACCTCCGCCCTTTTCCATGACTGTTACATCTAGAAAGGGCAGCTTCCCATCCTTTTCTATCTCGTAAGTGAAACGCAGCACGGAACTCTGCTCAAATGCCTCCTTCAGCTCCTGCAGCTGTCTGACATCAGGTACCTGTGTAAAAATGTCGTCAACATACCTGCAGTATATGGCCGGTTTCAAGTTCATGTCGACTAAGACTTTTTGCTCGATGGTACCCATGTAGAAGTTTGCAAACAGGACACCTAGGGGAAAACCCATGGCGACCCCATCTACTTGCTTATACATGTGCCCATCCGGGCTCAAGAAGGGTACCTCTTTAGTACAAGCTTGGAGTAGTTTCCTCAGAATATTTTCTGGTATGTCCAGAGGAGTACAGGCTGGATCACGATACACTCTGTCGGCTATCGTTCCGATTGTCTCGTCCACAGGTACGTTGGTAAACAGCGATTCTACGTCCAACGAGGCTCTTATCCCTGTGGCCCGTGTGCCCCGCAGTAAGTCAACAAATTCCTTTGGAGACTTCAGGCTGAAGGCGCAAGGAACATAAGGAGTCAGCAGGCCGTTGAGTCGCTTCACCAGTCTGTACGTGGGTGTGGGTATCTGGCTAATGATTGGCCGAAGTGGGTTTCCAGGCTTGTGTGTCTTGACATTTCCATACGCATATCCAGGTTTATATTCCCCAATGATCTTTGGCAGGTGGAGTCCGGATTTCTTGGCGTTCACAGTTTCGATCAGTTTGTTGACCTTTGCTTTTAATTCGGCTGTAGTGTCCTTCGTTACCCTTTGGAACTTAGTTTGGTCAGAGAGTATGATGTTCATTTTCGCCAGATATTCGTCTTTTTTAAGAATGACATATATTGGCAACTTGTCACCTCTCCTGACAACTATCTCCTTGTTCTCACGAAGGCTTTTAGCTGCCGCTTTAAGCTCGGGGGACAGTATGGTGCTTCTGTAATTGCCTCGATTCTTTCCTCCTTCTGCAATAAGTTCTGCTTGTAAGGTATCTTTGGTAGTGACCTTCTTTTGTGTCTCGAGGTCGAATATGTCGTCCAACAGAATTTCCAACTCTACTTTCCGGGCCATCTCACTCGGTCTGGACATAACATGACAGTTTATGCCCAGATTTAGGAGAGTGACTTGGTCCTCAGTGAGGTTAATTCCTGCAAGGTTCAGGAAGCCATCTCTTGGTCGTGGAATTGCCATAGGTCCTCCATATAATGTTGTTAGTTTCTTGATAATCCTTGTTTCAGTGCTGAGGTGATGTTGGTCTGTGAGGATGTCGAGGTGTTGTTCAATGCGGGTACGGATACTATCGTCGATGTTGCTATTTCTCCACTCGTTTGTAGCATGAAGTAGTTGCGTTTTGTTGTCTTTGAGTGGGAAACCCACTTCGGCCAATCATTAGCCAGATACCCACACCCACGTACAGACTGGTGAAGCGACTCAACGGCCTGCTGACTCCTTATGTTCCTTGCGCCTTCAGCCTGAAGTCTCCAAAGGAATTTGTTGACTTACTGCGGGGCACACGGGCCACAGGGATAAGAGCCTCGTTGGACGTAGAATCGCTGTTTACCAACGTACCTGTGGACGAGACAATCGGAATGATAGCCGACAGAGTGTATCGTGATCCAGCCTGTACTCCTCTGGACATACCAGAAAATATTCTGAGGAAACTACTCCAAGCTTGTACTAAAGAGGCACCCTTCTTGAGCCCGGATGGGCACATGTATAAGCAAGTAGATGGGGTCGCCATGGGTTTTCCCCTAGGTGTCCTGTTTGCAAACTTCTACATGGGTACCATCGAGCAAAAAGTCTTAGTCGACATGAACTTGAAACCGGCCATATACTGCAGGTATGTTGACGACATTTTTACACAGGTACCTGATGTCAGACAGCTGCAGGAGCTGAAGGAGGCATTTGAGCAGAGTTCCGTGCTGTGTTTCACTTACGAGATGGAAAAGGATGGGAAGCTGCCCTTTCTAGATGTAACAGTCATGAAAAAGGGCGGAGGTTTCCACACTGCAGTCTACACTAAGGAAACAAACATAGGAATGTGCCTAAATGCCAACAGCGACTGCCCAGACAGGTACAAGAGGAGTGTTGTTAACGCATATGTCGACCGTGCTCTCAGCCACAGCTCAGAATGGAAGCAAGTCGACGAAGAACTCTGTAGGGTAAGGCAGGTCCTAGTCAATAACGGCTTCTCCAATGGTTTCGTCGAAGACATCATAAGAAGGAAAGTGAAAAGCCATGCAACCTCTGAAGAGACAACTAACACAACACCTATACCCCCTATTAGACTATTTTACAGGAACTTCTTTTCCACAGCTCATAAAACGGAGGAAAGGGTCCTGAAAGATATTGTTAATAGAAACGTTATCCCTACAGACAAAAATCAGAGGATACAACTGACGATTTACTATAAAACCAGAAAAACGGCCAGCCTACTCATGAGAAACTCTCCAGACACAAAACAGAACGCTTTAAAAGAGACTAACGTCGTCTATGCCTTCAAATGCCCTCTTGGGGACTGTAAGCTCCAAAAAACCCAGTATATAGGCAAGACAACAACATCTCTTTCTAGGCGTTTAACGATGCATAAGCAACAGGGCTCCATTAAGGAACATATAATCTCTTCCCACAACCAAACCATCGCCAGAGAAATCCTAGTAAACAACACAGAAATCATCGATAGATACAGCGATAGCAGGCGGCTTGACGTTTGCGAGGCACTACACATCAAGAAGTCAACACCAGCAATCAACAGCCAATTATTGCACAACTATATTCTACCCACCTCAAGACTCCGCTCCAATATAGAAGCATCAAGAAATATGGACCAATAGGCTTTCTACAAACACTTCTATTCAATATCCATTGTTTCGTGTTCTGTCTTGTGTTGATGAAATTAATACCCTATTAATACTCTTGTTCTGTCTTGTGTTGATGAAATTAATACCCTATTAATGCCACATCTTGTTCTGTCTTGTGTTAATGCCACATCACCCCTTCCACCTCACTCAAATGTAGATATAAAATCGGAGATGCGTAAGTTCTATTCAGTTGTGTATTTGTGAACTAAAGTCTTCGAAAATGTAATAAGTTTTACGAAACGCGCTCGTGTCGCGTCAGACTAAAAATAAAAATGAATTTTGGAGAATTGATTTTTGATTTACCTCCAACAGTGAAAAGAAATGTACGAAAGATTGAGAAAATTCGTGTTAGAATTATTAATCTTACTTTTTCGGTCATATTTAATAATATATGTCTACAGGAAAGACTGGTACCAAAATATATATATATATATATATATATATATATATATATTATATATATATTATATATTTTATATATATATATATATATATATATATATATATAAAATATGTAATATATATATAATATATATATATATATATATATATATATATATATATATATATATATATATATATATATATATATATATATATGTCGTACCTAATAGCCAGAACGCACTTCTCAGCCTACTATTCAAGGCCCGATTTGCCTAATAAGCCAAGTTTTCATGAATTAATGTTTTTTCGTCTACCTAACCTACCTAAACTAACCTAACCTAGCTTTTTTTGGCTACCTAACCTAACCTTACCTATAAATATAGGTTAGGTTAGGTTAGGTAGGGTTGGTTAGGTTCGGTCATATATCTACGTTAATTTTAACTCCAATAAAAAAAATTGACCTCATACATAGAGAAAAGGGTTGCTTTATCATTTCATAAGAAAAAAATTATAGTAAATATATTAATTCAGGAAAACTTGGCTTATTAGGCAAATCGGGCCTTGAATAGTAGGCTGAAAAGTGAGTTCTGGCTACTAGGTACGACATATATATATATATATATATATCGTACCTAGTAGCCAGAACGCACTTCTCAGCCTACTATGCAAGGCCCGTTTTGCCTAATAAGCCAAGTTTTCCTGAACTAATATATTTTCTCTAATTTTTTTCTTATGAAATGATAAAGCTACCCATTTCATTATGTATGGGTCAATTTTTTTTTATTGGAGTTAAAATTAACGTAGATATATGACCGAACCTAACCAACCCTACCTAACCTAACCTAACCTATCTCTATAGGTTAGGTTGGGTTATGTAGCCGAAAAAGTTAGGTTAGGTTAGGTTAGGTAGGTTAGGTAGTCGAAAAACAATTAATTCATGAAAACTTGGCTTATTAGGCAAATCGGGCCTTGCATAGTAGGCTGAGAAGTGAGTTCTGGCTACTAGGTACGACATATATATATATATATATATATATATATATATATATATATATATATATATATATATATATATATATATATATATATATATATATATATATATGTCGTACCTAATAGCCAGAACGCACTTCTCAGCCTACTATTCAAGGCCTGATTTGCCTAATAAGCCAAGTTTTCATGAATTAATGTTTTTTCGTCTACCTAACCTACCTAACCTAACCTAACCTAGCTTTTTTTGGCTACCTAACCTAACCTTACCTATAAATATAGGTTAGGTTAGGTTAGGTAGGGTTGGTTAGGTTCGGTCATATATCTACGTTAATTTTAACTACAATAAAACAAAATTGACCTCATACATAATGAAATGGGTAGCTTTATCATTTCATAAGAAAAAAATTCGAGAAAATATATTAATTCAGGAAAACTTGGCTTATTAGGCAAATCGGGCCTTGCATAGTAGGCTGAGAAGTGCGTTCTGGCTACTAGGTACGACATATATATATATATATATATATCTTGATTCCTGGACTCAAGGTCTTTAATAAGTTAATCAGTTTGCATCTGCTGAGGATATGTTATTTACAAGAGCCTCGAACCTTGAACCTGATATGTGACGTATATATTCAGATGATTATTGTTGTGATGCTCGTCTCGTCTCCCTCTTCCTCACCCCCCCCTCGCCCCCCTGTTCGTACTCTAATTGTGACTGGTTGGCGGTTGCCATGTGATTCATCCTTCTTGCACCTGGCTTCCTTCCTCTTCCGATAACTTAAATAAATAAGTTTTTCAATATTTTTATTTTACAAGTGTTCTTCCCTTGTTGATGGAACATATGCCAGCAGTCTCTAATGTTTGTGTCTCCATGTGCGGCTGGAAAATTGTTCATTCCTTATATGCTGGCAGAATTCTATAGTGTTCTGACCTCATATGTTGGATGTCATGGGATGGTAGAACATACGCTGGATGTCATATGTTTGTAGAACATAGGCTGGGAGATTCAAGCGTACCCCATATGGTGGTGAGGGCGTGGGAGGGAGGAAATCAACCTGTAACTGGTGACCCCGAGACCCGCTGGCCAACGCTGGGAGTCGAACCCGCGCATGCGTTGTCAGAAGGGCAGTAACGACCCTGGAAACACAAACCGAAACTGTCTCTATTTTCCGCTTGTTACAACTTGTAATAAAGTTGTTACATCTTGGCTTAACGTGTTTATGACTTATTAGAACGTTGTTACAACTTGATATATTGGTTGTTATAAATGGTTAGGAGGTGTTAAAACTTGTTCGAACGTTGTACCAACGTCGTAGTTTCGGTGTGTGTTTGGCGGGGATACACCTCGACCCCAGTAGGCTGGTGGAGACTACCAAAAGAATTGTGATTCAACCCGGCCTCCCTATCCGAATGTCGCATTTTGACGTATACTCTTACTTAAGGCCAAAAATCGTCGTACTAGAACATGGTAGCGGGTCCCGAAATTGACGTACTGTCCCGATTTCTGTTTTGGGTCCTCTGGTAGGTTAGGATAAGGGCACTTTAGTACGACAGTTTTTTGACGTTGGGAAATCTTAGGAGGACGGGCTGAGTGATCAACAGGACATCGTTGTTCTTAAACGATTCCCTTATTTTGCACCTGCAAGATAACTTAAGATTTTAAGGGTTGACAATGTTAATCTTCTTGTTTGAGAATCTGTTCACTTCAGACAGTTAAGTAAGTCCCAGCTTTGTCTTGGTACAAGTGACAGGATGAACAACCCAGCGGATTTTCCTCCTATTGTGGGGTGTTGTACATGCTGCTATGGCGGTGTGTCCACTCACAGGATGAGTGGCGCTGCCCAATAAACTCTCCCTTTGGGGCAAAATTGAATTAAAATTAACTCGCACCACACATCATCCACTTCCCTGTATATTGCACGGAAGGGAGACCCAAAAACCCACCATCACTGAAGAATTCAAATTAAAAATGGAAAACATTGCGCTCCCTCAATATACTATGGAACGATTAAAAACACCTTGTGGTTTTTAATCTTTGGGGTTCCACCTTGGAGGAACGCCTTGCTCCAAGTTTCCTTGGGAAAACTTAGAAACACGTCAGGCAACAACACAGAGAAAACAGATAGAACAATGACCAGCTAAAGGCTGGGACACTCCCAACCAGCAACACACACACACACACACACACACAATGAAACAGACAGAGAGAAAGATCTAGGAGTTGATATCACACCAAACCTGTCTCCTGAAGCCCACATAAAGAGAATAACGTCTGCGGCATATGCGAGGCTGGCTAACATCAGAACGGCGTTCAGGAACCTGTGTAAGGAATCATTCAGAATCTTGTACACCACATATGTAAGACCAATCCTGGAGTATGCGGCCCCAGCATGGAGCCCGTACCTTCTAAAACACTTCTTGTTTCGTCATTGCAACAACTACAACAACAACATCAACATTCAAATCGATTGTGAGAATGGTCCAAGACGGACCGAAACGTCGTCGTCCCTTCACTTTCTAGTGTGTGGTCTGGTCAACATATTTCAGCCACGTTATTGTGACCTCGTCTGCATACACATTCAAGCCTCGCCAAATTATAAACATTGAAACATAAGAGTAATCCGTCTCCCAACACCACCTCTCGTGCAGTCATCAACGGGATGAAGCCTTTCACACCCTGATCGCCAAAGAAGAGAGAAGAGGAACCCATTAAAGCCAGAGGGACCCATCAGAGCCAGAGGGACCCATCAGAACCAGAGGAACCCATCAGAACCAAAGGAACCTATCAGAACCAGAGGGACCCATCAGAGCCAAAGGGACCCATCAGAGCCAAAGGAACCCATCAGAACCAGAGGAACCCATCAGAACCAAAGGAACCTATCAGAACCAGAGGGACCCATCAGAACCAAAGGAACCCATCAGAGCCAAAGGGACCCATCAGAACCAAAGGGACCCATCAGAACCAAAGGAACCCATCAGAACCAAAGGGACCCATCAGAACCAAAGGAACCCATCAGAACCAAAGGAACCCATCAGAACCAAAGGAACCCATCAGAGCCAAAGGAACCCATCAGAACCAAAGGAACCCATCAGAGCCAAAGGAACCCATCAGAACCAAAGGAACCCATCAGAACCAAAGGAACCCATCAGAACCAAAGGGACCCATCAGAACCAAAGGGACCCATCAGAACCAAAGGAACCCATCAGAACCAAAGGGACCCATCAGAACCAAAGGGACCCATCAGAACCAAAGGAACCCATCAGAACCAAAGGGACCCATCAGAACCAAAGGGACCCATCACAAAACAGCTCAGAACATTTTCCTGAAATGAAAGTAACTATTTGGTGGAAAGTACCAATATGTACTGATGGAACACCACAAAGTTCACGTTTTATATTACTGAATTTGGATAAATGTAATTTTTTTTTAGCCGCAACATAAGCTTTATCCTATTCTAACCTCTGCCAGCAATCCTAACCTTAATACACGCAATCGTATTCACCTAGTTGTGTTTGCGGGGGTTTGAGCTTTGCTCTTTCGGCCCGCCTCTCAACTGTTAATCAACTTTTTACTAACTACTTATTTTTTTTCTCTCCACACCTCACACACACACACCCCAGGAAGCAGCCCGTGACAGCTGACTAACTCCAAGTTATCTATTTACTGCTAGGTAACAGGGGCATTCAGGGCGAAAGAAATTTTGCCCATTTTTTTCTGCCTGATGCGGGAATAGAACCCGCGCCACAGAATTACGAGACCTGCGCGCTATCCACCAGGCTACCAGGCCCCAGTGGCCAGAGGAACCCATCAGAGCCAGAACAGCTCAGAACATCCTCCTAAAATGAAAGTACTTATTGGTACTTTCTACCAAATAGTTACTATATGTACTGATGGAACACCATCGTAGGCCTAATATAGTATATCTATGTGCTATACTAGGCCTAGGAATATTTAAATTTGGATTTAAGATTTATCTTTTCCGCACTTTATAAAATTATAAGTTAAAAAAGTGACCTATATGATGGTCCAGCACATGGTCCCTTCGACCAAATAGTTGGTATATCACTTCAGAAGGATGGCTCGGTATAGTGAAAGGCCTTGTGATTAGACACAACAATAAACTTATCAACAAAGACAGCAGCATGCACTTAGCTGCCTGCAGATATTAGAAAAGCTTGCACAATTCTTGAAACCCTTTATTCAACGTATGTGGGAACTGTGATGGAGTGTGCAGCACTTGCAAGTAGTTTGTTTTCTGCTTAAAGCCCACAAGAGAAATTGAGAAAGCACATTGGTATATTAGAAGAGACATCATCATTTCCCATCCCATCACTTTCCCCCTCCTCCTTATCACTTTCCGTCCTTCCCATCACTTTCCCTCCTTCCCATCACTTTCCCTCCTCCCCAACACTCACACACCAACTTCCATGAGGCCATACTTTAGAGAGGTCATCAAACAGTGACCAATATGGACAGTCTACGACCCGGGCTTCAGCTCTATAGGTCGTCCCCGGGTCGTCTCGCCTCTCAGTGACAACTCCCCAGAACTGTCATGTCGCGCTACTGTTTATGTGACCGTGCTCTAATGCCGCGCGACGACGTGAACAGTCATGGATAGTCGTGCTTAATGTTATGCTTTGACTTTGTTATGATTTGACTTCATGTGAAGAGTGTATAACGTCTTGATTTGACTT
>NC_091196.1:28678522-28731022 GCF_040958095.1 Procambarus clarkii
CATCACTGGAATAAACTGAACTCTGTTGTGGTGTTAGGTTGTGAACACCTCTGTTGTGGTGTTAGGTTGTGAACACCTCTGTTGAGGTGTTAGGTTGTGAACACCTCTGTTGTGGTGTTAGGTTGTGAACACCTCTGTTGTGGTGTTAGGTTGTGAACACCTCTGTTGTGGTGTTAGGTTGTGAACACCTCTGTTGTGGTGTTAGGTTGTGAACACCTCTGTTGAGGTGTTAGGTTGTGAACACCTCTGTTGAGGTGTTAGGTTGTGAACACCTCTGTTGAGGTGTTAGGTTGTGAACACCTCTGTTGAGGTGTTAGGTTGTGAACACCTCTGTTGAGGTGTTAGGTTGTGAACACCTCTGTTGAGGTGTTAGGTTGTGAACACCTCTGTTGTGGTGTTAGGTTGTGAACACCTCTGTTGTGGTGTTAGGTTGTGAACACATCTCTTGTGCCTTTCATAGACTCATTTACGTGTTAACATTATTTGTAAAACAAACTCATTATACATACAATAAAGAAACACATGCAAAATAGATAAAGATCAGAATGATCTTTATAGATAAAGATAAACAGAATGAAAAATAGATAAAGATAAACAGAATGTGATAAAGATTATACTTAAGCAAATACATAAATAAAATAAGATTAATTATATCTCAGAAATAAAAGTAATAAAGTGTTCTTGAATATAAAAAAGTTTTTATTGCATTCTAAACGTTTTAGGGTAGATTAAGACATATCTTTTACCCCACATATACTTGTATATTTACAAGAATATCCGTATAATAAATGGATTACGCGAATGCTATGATTACTCTCTTGAAGGCCAGGTCAAGGGTTACTCTATTAGGATGACCTCCTCGCATGGTGGCCAGGTCAAAGGTCACACGAACAGGGTAAAGCATAATTAACTAAACGTTCCAGAGTCACATAATGTGTTACGCAGCAAGTAGTAATGTGCGCCAGACCGCTAGTGTCCGAAATTCACATTTGTCATGACCAATTTCCGATCGACTGAATTGAACGTATTGCATCGCCAATGCTATGTTCCAGACGCTCAATGATCCACTGTTCTCAGGCCCTTACCGGGTTACGGAGCTCCAAGTCCCGCCACACTTGCTCCTCCTCCTATAGAAAAATTACGTGACCAATGATGCGGGTCGATGAAGCTCGAATTGTAATTTTGGTGGTAATGGTGGTGACCTGAGGCTCCTGGCAGTGACCTGAGGCTCCTGGCGGTGACCTGAGGCTCCTGGCGGTGACCTGAGGCTCCTGGTGGTGACTTGAGGCTCCTGGTGGTGACTTGAGGCTCCTGGTGGTGACTTGAGGCTCCTGGCGGTGACTTGAGGCTCCTGGCGGTGACTTGAGGCTCCTGGTGGTGACTTGAGGCTCCTGGTGGTGACCTGAGGCTCCTGGTGGTGACCTGAGGCTCCTGACGGTGACCTGAGGCTCCTGGCGGTGACTTGAGGCTCCTGGCGGTGACTTGAGGCTCCTGGCGGTGACCTGAGGCTCCTGGCGGTGACTTGAGGCTCCTGGTGGTGACTTGAGGCTCCTGGCGGTGACTTGAGGCTCCTGGTGGTGACTTGAGGCTCCTGGTGGTGACCTGAGGCTCCTGGCAGTGACTTGAGGCTACTGGCGGTGACCTGAGGCTTCTGGTGGTGACTTGAGGCTCCTGGTGGTGACTTGAGGCTCCTGGTGGTGACTTGAGGCTCCTGGCGGTGACTTGAGGCTCCTGGTGGTGACTTGAGGCTCCTGGCGGTGACTTGAGGCTCCTGGTGGTGACCTGAGGCTCCTGGCGGTGACCTGAGGCTCCTGGCGGTGACTTGAGGCTCCTGGTGGTGACTTGAGGCTCCTGGCGGTGACCTGAGGCTCCTGGCGGTGACTTGAGGCGCCTGGTGGTGACTTGAGGCTCCTGGCGGTGACTTGAGGCTCCTGGTGGTGACTTGAGGCTCCTGGTGGTGACTTGAGGCTCCTGGTGGTGACTTGAGGCTCCTGGTGGTGACCTGAGGCTCCTGGTGGTGACTTGAGGCTCCTGGTGGTGACTTGAGGCTCCTGGTGGTGACTTGAGGCTCCTGGTGGTGACTTGAGGCTCCTGGTGGTGACTTGAGGCTCCTGGCGGTGACTTGAGGCTCCTGGCGGTGACCTGAGGCTCCTGGCGGTGACCAGGCTCCTGGCGGTGACCTGAGGTTCCTGACGGTGACTTGAGGTTCCTGGCGGTGACCTGAGGCTCCTGGCGGTGACCTGAGGTTCCTGGCGGTGACCTGAGGCTCTGGCGGTGACTTGAGGCTCCTGGCAGTGACCTGAGGCTCCTGGCAGTGACCTGAGGCTCCTGGCGGTGACCTGAGGCTCCTGGCGGTGACCTGAGGCTCCTGGCGGTGACTTGAGGCTCCTGGTGGTGACTTGAGGCTCCTGGTGGTGACCTGAGGCTCCTGGTGGTGACCTGAGGCTCCTGACGGTGACCTGAGGCTCCTGGCGGTGACTTGAGGCTCCTGGCGGTGACTTGAGGCTCCTGGCGGTGACCTGAGGCTCCTGGCGGTGACTTGAGGCTCCTGGTGGTGACTTGAGGCTCCTGGCGGTGACTTGAGGCTCCTGGTGGTGACTTGAGGCTCCTGGTGGTGACCTGAGGCTCCTGGCAGTGACTTGAGGCTACTGGCGGTGACCTGAGGCTTCTGGTGGTGACTTGAGGCTCCTGGTGGTGACTTGAGGCTCCTGGTGGTGACTTGAGGCTCCTGGCGGTGACTTGAGGCTCCTGGTGGTGACTTGAGGCTCCTGGCGGTGACTTGAGGCTCCTGGTGGTGACCTGAGGCTCCTGGCGGTGACCTGAGGCTCCTGGCGGTGACTTGAGGCTCCTGGTGGTGACTTGAGGCTCCTGGCGGTGACCTGAGGCTCCTGGCGGTGACTTGAGGCGCCTGGTGGTGACTTGAGGCTCCTGGCGGTGACTTGAGGCTCCTGGTGGTGACTTGAGGCTCCTGGTGGTGACTTGAGGCTCCTGGTGGTGACCTGAGGCTCCTGGTGGTGACTTGAGGCTCCTGGTGGTGACTTGAGGCTCCTGGTGGTGACTTGAGGCTCCTGGTGGTGACTTGAGGCTCCTGGTGGTGACTTGAGGCTCCTGGTGGTGACTTGAGGCTCCTGGCGGTGACTTGAGGCTCCTGGCGGTGACCTGAGGCTCCTGGCGGTGACCAGGCTCCTGGCGGTGACCTGAGGTTCCTGACGGTGACTTGAGGTTCCTGGCGGTGACCTGAGGCTCCTGGCGGTGACCTGAGGTTCCTGGCGGTGACCTGAGGCTCTGGCGGTGACTTGAGGCTCCTGGCAGTGACCTGAGGCTCCTGGCAGTGACCTGAGGCTCCTGGCGGTGACCTGAGGCTCCTGGCGGTGACCTGAGGCTCCTGGCGGTGACTTGAGGCTCCTGGTGGTGACTTGAGGCTCCTGGCGGTGACCTGAGGCTCCTGGCGGTGACCTGAGGCTCCTGATGGTGACTTGAGGCTCCTGGCGGTGACTTGAGGCTTCTGGTGGTGACTTGAGGCTCCTGGTGGTGACTTGAGGCTCCTGGTGGTGACTTGAGGCTCCTGGTGGTGACTTGAGGCTCCTGGTGGTGACTTGAGGCTCCTGGTGGTGACTTGAGGCTCCTGGTGGTGACTTGAGGCTCCTGGTGGTGACTTGAGGCTCCTGGTGGTGACCTGAGGCTCCTGGTGGTGACTTGAGGCTCCTGGTGGTGACTTGAGGCTCCTGGTGGTGACTTGAGGCTCCTGGTGGTGACTTGAGGCTCCTGGTGGTGACTTGAGGCTCCTGGCGGTGACTTGAGGCTCCTGGCGGTGACCTGAGGCTCCTGGCGGTGACCAGGCTCCTGGCGGTGACCTGAGGCTCCTGGCGGTGACTTGAGACTCCTGATGGTGACTTGAGGCTCCTGGCGGTGACTTGAGGCTTCTGGCGGTGACTTGAGGCTTCTGGTGGTGACTTGAGGCTCCTGGTGGTGACTTGAGGCTCCTGGTGGTGACTTGAGGCTCCTGGTGGTGACTTGAGGCTCCTGGTGGTGACTTGAGGCTCCTGGTGGTGACCTGAGGCTCCTGGTGGTGACTTGAGGCTCCTGGTGGTGACTTGAGGCTCCTGGTGGTGACTTGAGGCTCCTGGTGGTGACTTGAGGCTCCTGGTGGTGACTTGAGGCTCCTGGTGGTGACTTGAGGCTCCTGGTGGTGACTTGAGGCTCCTGGCGGTGACTTGAGGCTCCTGGCGGTGACCTGAGGCTCCTGGCGGTGACCAGGCTCCTGGCGGTGACCTGAGGTTCCTGACGGTGACTTGAGGTTCCTGGCGGTGACCTGAGGCTCCTGGCGGTGACCTGAGGTTCCTGGCGGTGACCTGAGGCTCTGGCGGTGACCTGAGGCTCCTGGCGGTGACCTGAGGCTCCTGGCGGTGACCTGAGGCTCCTGGCGGTGACCTGAGGCTCCTGGCGGTGACCTGAGGCTCCTGGTGGTGACCTGAGGCTCCTGGCGGTGACCTGAGGCTCCTGGCGGTGACCTGAGGCTCCTGGCGGTGACCTGAGGCTCCTGGCGGTGGCCTGAGGCTCCTGGCGGTGACCTGAGGCTCCTGGCGGTGACCTGAGGCTCCTGGCGGTGACCTGAGGCTCCTGGCGGTGACTTGAGGCTCCTGGCGGTGACTTGAGGCTCCTGGCGGTGACTTGAGGCTCCTGGCGGTGACTTGAGGCTCCTGGTGGTGACTTCAGGCTCCTGGTGGTGACTTCAGGCTCCTGGCGGTGACTTGAGGCTCCTGGCGGTGACCTGAGGCTCCTGGTGGTGACTTGAGGCTCCTGGTGGTGACTTGAGGCTCCTGGCGGTGACTTGAGGCTCCTGGTGGTGACTTGAGGCTCCTGGCGGTGACTTGAGGCTCCTGGTGGTGACCTGAGGCTCCTGGTGGTGACTTGAGGCTCCTGGTGGTGACTTCAGGCTCCTGGCGGTGACTTGAGGCTCCTGGCGGTGACCTGAGGCTCCTGGTGGTGACTTGAGGCTCCTGGTGGTGACTTGAGGCTCCTGGCGGTGACTTAAGGCTCCTGGTGGTGACCTGAGGCTCCTGGTGGTGACTTGAGGCTCCTGGTGGTGACTTGAGGCTCCTGGTGGTGACTTGAGGCTCCTGGCGGTGACTTGAGGCTCCTGGCGGTGACCTGAGGCTCCTGGTGGTGACTTGAGGCTCCTGGCGGTGACCTGAGGCTCCTGGTGGTGACATTATAAGTACAAAAGTATTAAGAACGGGAAAATTAGTTTAGAACAAGAATTCGTCCAACTGGTTAGAAATAAAATAGAAAATAAGGAGGGCAAAAAAGTTCGCATAGCAGAGCAAGCAAAGACAAATCCTGGAAAGATTTTTGTTTAAGTTATATCGAACAAAGATTAGGAAACGGATAAGTCAATTAAAAGCTGAGACAGATCAGATATAACTGATAATGACGAAGAGACGAGTAGTATTTTGAATAAATATTTTATTTCTGTATTTACTAGAGAGGAACGTAACATTATGCCTTCAGCCGAACAAGTCTATGTTGGTGAAGAAGAGGACAGGTTGACTAGTTTGGCAGTTACCATGGAGGATGTTATAAAACAGTGAAACTCAAGTCAAACAAATCCCTCAGGGCCGGACGAAGTGTTTGCCAGGGTTCTTAAAGAATGCAACGAGGAGCTTTGTGAGCCATTGTCTACCATATTTAATAAATCATTAGAGTCAAGCAGAGTGCCAGAGTCGTGGAAGGTTGCTTATGTGGTACCAATTTTCAAGAAAGGAGATAGATCACTTGCTTCAAGCTATCGGCCTATTAGCTTAACTGGCCGATAGTGCGGAAAATGTTGCTTGAATCGATAACTGCAAATACCATTCGTCTTCATCTTGAAAAACATAGATTAATAAAGATTCACAACACAGTTTTACTAGTGACCGTTCATGTTTAACAAATTTACTATCATTTTATTCCAGCATAGTTGAGGCAGTTGATAGTGGTAAGGTTTGTGATGTTGTGAACCTTGACTGTAGTATTTTGTGGATATAAATAAGAGCTGCCTCATATGGGCCAATAGGCCTTCTGCAGTTACCTTCATTCTTACATACTCTTATGGACAGACAAATGGATGGTTAGATGGATGGATAAATAAATAGACACATATAGATGGATAAATAGAAGGACAGATGGGAGACAGACAGATAGTAAGACAGACAGACCCAGGCGACGCCAGGTGCCCAATAGTTTGCATACTATGGGGTGTGGGGGGGGGGAACACAACATAGGACAAGTCTCACTGTCTTCCCCCACTCTCACTTTTTATCTGTCTCCCTCATCCTCTCTTGGTGACGATGAGGGAGACAGATCTCTATATCCCCGTCTAACGCGTTATGTCTATTTCTATGTCTGTATCTCTCTCTCTCTCTCAAGCTGTTGGTGGTTTGTGGTGCTGATGGTGGAAGTAACAACAAACTCTCTATCAAGTGGTGTGTGGTGGAGGCTGGGCGGTGACGACATAAGGATGCTACAAAAGTCGTGGGCGGTGGTGGTGGTGGTGGTGTGGGTTTGGGAGCGGCGAAAGTGCAAAGTCATGAGTGTGTGTGTGTGTGGGTGTTGTTGATGCCTTGCCAGGAGAGGTTCCCACGGGCAGGGCAGGGCAGGGCAGGGCAGGGCAGGGCAGGGCAGGGAACTAGGATGCTCGACTTGACCACCCACCGCCATACTGACTAAGGGACGCGTTCCGGCTAGCATCCCTCCCCCCTCTCCTTCCCTCCCCCTTGCTTCCATCCCACTACCTCTTCCCGCCCACCCAACTCCTTCGCAGCAGCAAAATGCCGCGACGAATCCCACCTGGGATGCGTTCACAAACTCTGTCTTATGTATCTTATTATATGACACATTGAGATTTCTGGACTTGGCCTGGATGAGGTATTAATATACACGCTTGGGATGCTGGCCACTGAACTCTGAACATTTTATCGTGATCTCTGTGAAGTCAAAGAGTAGGGAGGCTTGGGGGTTTGAAGGGGGTTGGGGGTGGAGATGGGGGTAGCAACCTGGACATATAAGGCAAAATTTTCATACGCGGTTATAGTTTTCGAGTTCGTTCTTTGGAACATTTTGATGTACTGAAAATCTACATTTCACAGCCTTCTTGAGTGTGTTTGCTCTTCGAATATGTTTGACTTCATTAGTAAAGTTTCCATACTAAAATAGACTGATAAGTGTTTTCTTGTTGAATTCAATGTTCATAACACATATATTTCAACAATTTATTCACACACACACACACACACACACACACACACACACACACACACACATACACACACACACACACACACACACACACACACACACACACACACACACACACACACAAACCATCCACCATCAACATGTAATACTTGTACATAATCAAAAATGCAAGAGTAATGTGGTGAAGGATGTTCCCAGCGCGAAGACAACGAAGAAAATGTACATGAGCTTTATATGTGGACAGCGGCGGCCTGGTGTTGGCGGGCAACCCGTCCTCAGACCAAGTCCATTCCATCCAGCGGTCAACCGCAAAGACGCATTCATCAATTTTAACATACATTTCATTAAAAATTTGAATTTTCTCAAAAATAAATTAATATTGTTATATATTAGTATATTGTGCATATTTAGGCATTGGTTAGGTTACATTAGGTGTTTAGGTTCTGGTGGCGATTATTTGTATTTGTAGTACGTGGGTGAAGCATTTATAGCGTTGTGATTCGAACAAAATTCGTCAGTGAAGCACTTGTTCCGGATATGTTCGAACGTCAGCAGTTGTGAGTCGTGTGTAAACCGCTTTTCATTCATAAACAGGGGGTTTGGCGGGTGCATGGAATCACTTTTGGATCTTTGTTTGGAGGACGGGCTGAGCATTTACAGCGTTGTGGTTCGAACAAAAGTTCGTCAGCAAAGCACTTGTTCCGGAAGTGTTCGAACGTCATCAGTTGTGAGTCGTATGTAAACCGTTTTTCATTCATAAACATTGAGTTTGGCGGGTGCATGGAATGGTCGTTGTTGTTGTTGTTGTTTTCGATGTAGCTACTCAGAACGAAATGTTCACGTATAAACATAAACGGGCGCATAAAGTGAGCCCGTAAGTGGAATGGACTTTGGCCTTTATTTATGAGGACGTGCTGACCTATTCAATTTCTTTCTTTATTATGCACCCCATTCCCATCCCGTGGGCGGTGGTGTAAAGGATTACAGAGGCACATAATCGGTTCAGGAACTGAACCCTCTAGTTCGTTTAGCTCAGCAAATAACAATCTTTTGACGCTAGTTACAAAATTATTAATGTTATATATACATGTACACACACTCATATATATATATATATATATATATATATATATATATATATATATATATATATATATATATATATATATATATATATATATATATATATATATATATATATACATACATACGTATGTCCATTTATATACGTAAACATATATACATACACTAGCCGACGTGTTTGCTTCGCGCACCGCAAAGTCACCGGATGCTGGTGGTGGTGGGGATGAAATCCCGACATGGTATAATGTAGAGGTATTGGATGCTTAGTAAACGGTTGATAATTTACCATGTGTTGCATCACTTTGCGATGAATGCTGATATTGACATCATTTTTTTTAATATGAATGTAAATACTGCGCCCAAGACTTTATTGCGATGTGTATATATATATATGTGTTTTATTTATCGATATACATCTTTGTGAGATGAAGTTGAGCAGTTCTATTATATGTCTAAGAGCCTCAGTCTCATAGACGCATATATGCACGTGTGTGTATATATATATATAATATATACACATACGATTATATAATATATAATTATAAGACGAATAGGCATCAGGAAGGGAGGAAGATGCAGCAATAGAGCAATAACAACGTGAAAGCAAACCGGCTGACCCCCCCCCCAATACCGAAAGATTACGACCTCACAAAAAGTAATCGCTATAAGAGGGGGCGGAGGGGGGGCCACGCTCCACTGCCCCAGACGAGAACTTAACAAATACTGCCATAAAACATTGCCCAGGTAACACGAGTTATCTGAGCCTCATCTAAATTGAAAGTCTTCTGATACTGTCACTGGCCTTGTTGAACCGCCTGGCTTGTGGGGTGGATCGTGCTGTACCCTTGTGTTATGAACCGCGGTGTTTAATGTAGCACAGTGTTATACAGGCGTCTTGTACATGTGTTTGTCACTGATGGAAGCTTAAGCCAGCCACTTGGCAGCTTATGTGGCTGGCAGTTTTGGAGGCATGACTACTTTATTTTTCTCGTGGAAAAGATTCGAACAGGATTTGGGTTCGATTCTAGTTTCTGACGCCAGTGGCCCTTTTTCCATTTGCAGAAATATTATGCTAAACGTTATGTTATTTTTCATTGTTGGTCAGTCTCCAACGGAGCTTTATCTAAGCTGTTTACCGTTGAAGACGACGAGTCCCGTTAACGTGGCTGAAGATAAGATGACCGAACCCCACATCAACAGATGGAGAAACGACGACGTTTGCCATTGAACAAATCCACAGGGGCCGTGACGAGGAATCGAAACTGCGTCCGAGAGCATCCCAGACGCTGCCTTAATCGACTGAGCTACGACATGGTCATGGTGTAACGTTTCCCAATGTTTACCACTTTGTGAACATCGCGCTATTACTGTTAACCATTCCAACTCCAGGATGGGCTCACGAGATCCTTTAAAAAACTGGTTGCTAATTTTTTTGATTGATTCAACTTTTTTTTTCTTTACCTGTTTTTTTTTTAATACTAGATAGTTTTACCAGGATTTCCCGATTTCCAGGATTACTTAGGTACTGAGGTAATGCCGACAAACGGTCCCCGTCTCCTCACACCCCCTCCCCCGTCTCCACACCGCCCAAATCTCCCTACACCACCCTCACCTGTCACCCCCAACCTATTTCACACTCTGTCTCAACCATGTTGACCTGACCACACACTAGAAGTTGAAGGGACGACGACGTTTCGGTCCGTCCTGGACCATTTTCAAGTCGATTGAGAACCATTCCTGGGAACCGTCCTGGACCATTCTCAGTCAACTTGAGAATGGTCCAGGACGGACCGAAACGTCGTCGTCCCTTCAACTTCTAGTGTGTGGTCTGGTCAACATACTTCAGCCACGTTATTGTGACTCATCGCCTGTCTCAACCATAATTGTAATCATTTTGCTTTTACGTTATTCAGATCACTGTAACCAAAAGTTTGCCCTTAGAACCTATTTCAGTCTTATATTCAAATGATAAAAATCTATGGACACGGGGCTGAACATCTCATGTCCACAGACTTCGTGAAGTCTTTGGACTTGAAACTAGAAAGGCGAAGTACAAAAGATAAAAGTTCGATCCTGCAGGCACAAACTGCAAATACAAATAGTAAATAGACACTCACGCCCACACTCACTCACTCTCTACCACCCCGCATCAACCCAAGGTGGTTGTTAATCAATTGGCGGAGAGTGTTCCAGGGAAATCTAGCAAGGTAAGCTTTGGGAAGGAGTCTGCTCTAAGTCTAGCTAACAGGAGTCAAAAGTCGTCTACTTCTGTGCCCTCCCGAGCGTAAAATATAAACAAAATAGTGAAGGAGAGTTAGTTGTATTCGAGTCCAGTATTCATCCATATGCAATTGAAAGAAATTCGACCAATTATGGCATGATTGCAGAGGCCACAATAAAAGACGTCTCCCCAGAGCCCGAAGTGCTACAGGAAATACATGAAAATATTTCCTGTAACATGAAAATATTTCATATTATTTAATACATGAAAATAAAATACATGAAATTTGCAGACTGGGTCGGCCTCTGGGTATCCAGGCACAATTAGAGCAGTAAATCACAAGGAATATGGAATCTGGGCCATATTCCGGGCACAATCGCTTGAGTTGAGAAAAAACCCAGCTCTCTGCTTCACTCGGACGAGGCCAAAATCATATGGCGTGAGGTCATTCATGCAGACTACGACGCCGGGGTAAACATCGCCCTTAATGAGGCTCATCACCACCGCTTACGGGCTATTCATGCCCATGCCACCTCTTAGGTGGCTTAACCTTCATCAATCAACTCATCAGCCAGGCCTAGTGCGGGTGTTGAGTGGATGTTATTGATACTGGATGGTCGGCCATCACACACATTGTTATCTGTGTCAAGGATTCTCCTACGTAACATGTGGGTGATCATGGGATGTACAGGTACTTCAGGGCGTGGACAGGTGACGTTAACGTGTGACGGCGACAGGACAGACCGTCACAGGTCGAGAGTGTGTGACGGGTGAAGCAGGGCCGCTGTGACGGGTGGAGCAGGGGCCGTGTGACGGGTGGAGCAGGGGCCGTGTGACGGGTGGTGCAGGGGCCGTGTGACGGGTGGAGCAGGGGCCGTGTGACGGGTGGTGCAGGGGCCGTGTGACGGGTGGAGCAGGGGCCGTGTGACGGGTGGTGCAGGGGCCGTGTGACGGCTGGAGCATCACGCATCATCAAGTTTGGTTTCACAATTCGCAAAACTGTTGTTTCCGTTACGAATCTCATCATAGGAATCAATCAGTGTTCAGGCATCGAACCCATCCCTCGCTGTATTTACCCCAATATACCTAATGTAGTGGTATAATGTGGTTGGCACTGCATGGGTCGAAGGCTCGCGCCCACCTCATTCTCCAAGTGGATTTCCTCAAACATACATAATATGTCGAAGGCGAAGGTTCAAGCCGCGTTGATTGACAAACAATAATGTTGCAAAGAATGCAAGCAAGGACAAAATGTCTTTGTGTGTACTCACCTAATTGTGCTTGCGGGGGTTGAGCTCTGGCTCTTTAGTCCCGCCTCTCAACCGTCAATCAACTGGTGTACAGATTCCTGAGCCTACTGGGCTCTATCATATCTACATTTGAAACTGTGTATGGAGTCAGCCTCCACCACATCACTTCCTAATGCATTCCATTTACTAACTACTCTGACACTGAAAAAGTTCTTTCTAACGTCTCTGTGGCTCATTTGGGTACTCAGCTTCCACCTGTGTCCCCTTGTTCGCGTCCCACCAGTGTTGAATAGTTCATCCTTGTTTACCCGGTCGATTCCCCTGAGGATTTTGTAGGTTGTGATCATGTCCCCCCTTACTCTTCTGTCTTCCAGTGTCGTAAGGTGCATTACCCGCAGCCTTTCCTCATAACTCATGCCTCTTAGTTCTGGGACTATTCTAGTAGCATACCTTTGGACTTTTTCCAGCTTCGTCTTGTGCTTGACAAGGTACGGGCTCCATGCTGGGGCCGCATACTCCAGAATTGGTCTTACATATGTGGTGTATAAGATTCTGAATGATTCCTTACACAGGTTCCTGAACGCCGTTCTGATGTTAGCCAGCCTCGCATATGCCGCAGACGTTATTCTCTTTATGTGGGCTTCAGGAGACAGGTTTGGTGTGATATCAACTCCTAGATCTTTCTCTCTGTCTGTTTCATTAAGTACTTCATCTCCTGTTCTGTATCCTGTGCCTGGCCTCCTGTTTCCACTGCCTAGTTTCATTACTTTGCATTTACTCGGGTTGAACTTCAACAGCCATTTGTTGGACCATTCACTCAGTCTATCCAGGTCATCTTGTAGCCTCCTACTATCATCCTCTGTTTCAATCCTCCTCAAAATTTTTACATCGTCGGCAAACATTGAGCGGAACGAATCTATACCCTCTGGGAGATCATTTACATATACCAGAAACAGTATAGGTCCAAGGACTGACCCCTGCGGAACTCCACTTGTGACGTCTCGCCAATCTGAGACCTCACCCCTCACACAGACTCGTTGTCTCCTGTTGCTTAGGTACTCCTCTATCCACCGGAGTACCTTCCCTTTCACTCCAGCCTGCATCTCCAACTTTCACACTAGCCTCTTGTGTGGCACTGTATCAAAGGCTTTCTGACAATCCAAAAATATGCAGTCTGCCCACCCTTCTCTTTCTTGCCTTATTTTTGTTGCCTGGTCGTAGAATTCAAGTAACCCTGTGAGGCAGGACCTGCCATCCCTGAACCCATGTTGATGCTGTGTTACAAAGTTCCTTCGCTCCAGATGCTCCACTAGATTTTTTCGCACAATTTTCTCCATCAGCTTGCATGGTATGCAGGTTAGGGACACTGGCCTGTAGTTCAGTGCCTCCTGTCTATCCCCTTTCTTGTATATCGGGACTACGTTAGCTGCTTTCCAAATATCTGGCAGTTCCCCTGTTGCCAGTAATTTGTTATACACTATGGAGAGTGGTAGGCACAGTTCTCTTGCTCCTTCCTTTAGAACCCAAGGGGAGATTCCATCTGGGCCTATAGCCTTCGTCACATCCAACTCTAGTAAACACTTCCTTACTTCCTCACTGGTAATCTCAAACTCTTCACACACAGTGTGTGTGTGTGTGTGTGTACTCACCTAGTTGTACTCACCTAGTTGTGTTTGCGGGGGTTGAGCTCTGGCTCTTTGGTCCCGCCTCTCAACCGTCAATCAACAGGTGTACAGATTCCTGAGCCTATCGGGCTCTGTCATATCTACACTTGAAACTGTGTATGGAGTCAGCCTCCACCACATCACCCCCTAATGCATTCCATTTGTCAACCACTCTGACACTAAAAAAGTTCTTTCTAATATCTCTGTGGCTCATTTGGGCACTCAGTTTCCACCTGTGTCCCCTTGTGCGTGTTCCCCTTGTGTTAAATAGACTGTCTTTATCTACCCTATCAATCCCCTTCAGAATCTTGAATGTGGTGATCATGTCCCCCCTAACTCTTCTGTCTTCCAGCGAAGTGAGGTTTAATTCCCGTAGTCTCTCCTCGTAGCTCATACCTCTCAGCTCGGGTACTAGTCTGGTGGCAAACCTTTGAACCTTTTCCAGTTTAAGTGTGTGTGTGTTTCCAGTGTGTGTACTCACCTAATTGTACTCACCTAATTGTGCTTGCGGGGGTTGAGCTCTGGCTCTTTGGTCCCGCCTCTCAACCGTCAATCAACTGGTGTACAGATTCCTGAGCCTATTGGGCTCTATCATATCTACATTTGAAACTGTGAATGGAGTCAGCCTCCACCACATCACTTCCTAATGCATTCCATTTGCTAACTACTCTGACACTGAAAAAGTTCTTTCTAACGTCTCTGTGGCTCATTTGGGTACTCAGCTTCCACCTGTGTCCCCTTGTTCGCGTCCCACCAGTGTTGAAAAGTTCATCCTTGTTTACCCGGTCGATTCCCCTGAGGATTTTGTAGGTTGTGATCATGTCCCCCCTTACTCTTCTGTCTTTACTTACTACTCTTCTGTGTGTGTGTGTGTGTGTGTGTGTGTGTGTGTGTGTGTGTGTGTGTGTGTGTGTGTGTGTGTGTGTGTGTGTGTGTGTGTGTGTGTGTGTGTGTATAATATATATTAGACATATTACCAGGCGTACTCACTCGACTCGAGAAAGAAAAACAAACTGGAGAGGATTGGGCTAGGAACCAGTCCGTTAATGTTCACCCAGCAGTAATTAGACACAGGAGCTGGAGCCTAATGCGAGAGTCGTCTACAGTTATTGAATGCGTTGGTGGCGATGTTCGTTAGTGTAAGTCTCCATTGGTGTTGGTGTTCGTTTGTGTCGTTGTCCGTTCATGTCGGTGTCCGTTAGCGGGAGGGCGAGGCCCGTTACTGGCCGATCTCGGGGTCTCCACGTCCGTAATTGTCGCTCCGGTTCGTGTTCTTGTCCGTTAACATGTTTAAGGACTATAAGATGTGCTACACATTTATGCTTGCGAGGGGTGCTTGGCTCATGCGGGTGTGGCGGACATAACACATATGATGCAGCCTAATTGTGGGGTTCTTATCCTCTTTCCCCATCTTCATTATCTTACACTAATGGGGGGTGAACTCTAATGGCCACTTGTTTTTCCACTGTTGGCGTGTGTTGAAATCTTAATTCCTGTAATATTATGGAATCGTTCTCCATTTTTTTATATTCCTCATAAGCCTATAGTGTCATCTGCAAACATTGTAGAACGAGTTTACTTCTTTGGGTTAGCCATTCACATTAATCAGGAACGAAAGTGGACCTTTGCCTGAGTCCTGGAGGGACACTCCACTTGTCATATCCCTCCAGCCTTAATGACTCTCTTGCCTGTGACCCTTTGTTTTCAATCCTTTAGATACTCCATTGTCTTTGTAATGTTTTCAAGGAACCACAACTCCATCTTGTTGACTAGCATTTACATGGCCAGCGTTCTCAAATGTATTTTGACTCTCTTAGGAAGGTGAAATCTACTCGGGGCTCATGTTCTTGTCGAATTTTCATCCCCAAATTATAGCACCTCTTATCATGTTTACCAAGAGGGCTAACCTTCTCTCTTAATCCCTGGTGACCGTCTGTGGCAAAGTTTATTCTCTCCAGTCGCTCCATCATTCTCAGTCTGATTACTTTCTCAAGCACTTTGTAAGGAAGGCTCGTCAGTGATACCGGTCTGTATATAGTGTCTTGATGTTCGTAGTGGTTGTGGTGGGGGTGTGGTGGTGGTGGGGGTGTGGTGGTGGTGGTGTGGTGGTGGGGGTGTGGTGGTGGTGGTGTGGTGGTGGTGGGGGTGTGGTGGTGGTGGTGGTGTGGTGGTGGTGGGGGTGTGGTGGTGGTGGGGGTGTGGTGGTGGGGGTGTGGTGGTGGTGGGGGTGTGGTGGTGGTGGTGTGGGGGTGTGGTGTTGGGGGGGGTTGTGTTGGATTTTGGTTTAGTGGTACTGTGATGCTAGTGTTGTGGTGGTGTGGTGGTTGTATGGTGATGATAGTGGGCTGTTGGTGTGGTGGTGGTGGTGGTGGTGGTGCTGGTGTACTGTTAGTGTGGTGGTGGTAAGGTGCTGGAATGGTGCTGGTGTGGTGTGGTCTGGTGTTGATGTAGTAGTGAAGTGGTATTGGTGTGATGGTGGTGGTGTTGGTGTGGTGGTGATTGTGGTACTTACCTAACAGTGACTCCAGGAGAAGTTAGCTCTAGTTCTTCACACCCCGACCTACTAGTCCTATTGTACCTGTTGCGTTATAATTGAACTTTCCTGACGCTCGAAGTCTTTGTTGACTCTGGCCCTAAAGTTAAGAATGGAGGTGACTTTCGCAACTTCTTCTTTCTGTGTATGCCACTTGCTGACCACCCACACAGCATGCTAATATTTTTCCTACCTTCCTTCGACTCGTTTACATGTCCAGCTAATATTTATGTCCTCTCGTCCTTTCTCTGAATTTATTGAGGCTCACCTTTGACTGCCTGGCCAATTCCCTCCTCAGTATCTTACATGTCGTGATCATGTCCCACTTGTTTCTTTTTTTTCCTGTAGGTGATGGGGGTGGTGTATTGGAATTGGTACTTACCTATCAGTGTGCATGGGGGGAAGCGAAGTCTTATGCTTTTTATATACTGTTGAGGTGAAACTTGCCAAGCAAGCACAAACAGTCGAGTACTCACACACACACACACACACACACACACACACACACACACACACACACACACACATACACACACACACATACACACACATACACACACACACACATACACACACACACACACACACACACACACACACACACACACACACACACACACACACACACACACACACATACACACACACACACATACACACACACACACATACACACACATACACACACACACACATACACACACATACACATACACACACACACACACACACACACACACACACACACACACACACACACACACACACACACAAAGTGGAAATAGATGAAATGTTCACACGTAATAATAACAGAACGAGGGGACATGGGTGGAAACTGGAAACTCAGATGAGTCACAGAGATGTTAGGAAGTTTTCTTTTAGCGTGAGAGTAGTGGAAAAATGGAATGCACTTGGGGAACAGGTTGTGGAAGCAAATACTATTCATACTTTTAAAACTAGGTATGATAGGGAAATGGGACAGGAGTCATTGCTGTAAACAACCGATAGCTAGAAAGGCGGGATCCAAGAGTCAATGCTCGATCCTGCAAGCACAAATAGGTGAGTACAAATAGGTGAGTACACATACACACACACACATACACACACACACACACACACACACACACACACACACACACACACACACACACACACACACACATACACACACACACACACACACACACAGAGTGGTCAGAGTGGTTGACAAATGGAATGCATTAGGCAGTGATGTGGTGGAGGCTGACTCCATACACAGTTTCAAGTGTAGATATGATAGAGCCCAGTAGGCTCAGGAACCTGTACACCTGTTGATTGACAGTTGAGAGGCGGGACCAAAGAGCCAGAGCTCAACCCCCGCAAGCACAACTAGGTGAGTACAACTAGGTGAGTACACACACACACACACACACATACACACACACATACACACACACACACACACACACACACACACACACACACACACACACACACACTCAAACACTCAAACACACACACACACGCACACAATCGTATCCCCACACAATTCTTGCACACGACATCTACACGACACCTACACGACACACGAAAATCCAGGGGCGTTTCCCTGAATAAGTAACTGAAGACGGAGTTAAGGCCAAACACATAGTTAAGGAATAGAGCACTTCTTGGAGGAGGGTCGGCCCGTAATTATAGCGATAATTCATCCTGTCTTGAGTGCTTCTCACTAAGTACTTGGGTTTCTGACGTTGTTTAAAGTTAATCACCGAGTCGGCTTGTTTGGAGGGGGGAAGGGAGGGGGTCTGCTAGTTGGTTCATGGGTCTGTTGGTTGATTTGTTGATTATAGCTTCTTGGTAGTCTGCTTGACTGAGAGACCGGATTGCGGTGGACTGAGTAATTGATGGATTTGACGGTTTGTGTCCTAGCTGGTTATTAGACTAGCTGGTGGGCTGGTTACTTGGTGGGCCGGTTAGGTGGTGGGCCGGTTAGCTGGTGGGTTGGCTGAATTATCGGGGTATCATAGAGGTTTACCTGCTAGCCGGCTGCTTGGCTGGCTGACTAACTGTACCTAGTCTACCCTGCTTGCAGGTTGGATGACTGCTTGGTTGATGGTGGATTGACTGACTGATGAGCCGTAATGGCTGACTATAGTTGGCTGGTGCGGTTGATTGGTTGATAGGCTGATTGGTTGAGCCGGATGGTGAGATTGTTGATTAGCTAATTATCAGGATGCTTAGCCGGCAGCTCGGCTGGTGGGCTTGACTGACTGGGCCGGAACTCTGGTTGACTGACTATTTGGTTGGTTACAAGCTGGCTGACTGGTTGTCTGGATGAGCTGTTTGGCTGCATGGTTGATTGGGCAGTTTGCGGCCACCTGATCGCCTACCATATGGCTGACCCCTCGCCGTCCACCTGACCCCCCCCCCATTCCCCCACCCACCCAGTCACATTGACTGGACGGTAGAGCGACAGTCTCACTTCATGCAGGTCGGTGTTCAATCCGCGACCGTCTAAGTAGTTGGGCACCATTCCTTCCCTCCGTCCCATCCCTAATCCTTATCCTGATTCCTTCCAAGTGCTATATAGGCGTAATAGCGTGGCACTTTCCCCTGATAATTAAATTAAATTCCCTCCCCCCCCACACACACACAGTGTGTAAGAGAAATATATGTAGTAGATATAATAGAGGAAAAATAGATTGGCTAGAAAGGTTGGGTCCAAAAGCTAATAGCTCGATTCTGCAGATACAAGTCGTAAATAGTAAATACACACTAACTCATGAATCTGTACACCAGTTGATTGACGGTTGAGAGATGGGACCAAAGAACCCAAGCTCAACCCCTCCGCTAGCACAATTAATTGAGTAAACACACACACACACACACACACACACACACACACACACACACACACACACACACACACACACACACAAACACACACACCAGTAGGCTTAGGAATCTGTACACCAGTTGATTGACAGTTGAGAGGCGGGACCAAAGAGCCAAAACTCAACCCCCGCAAGCACAAATAGGTGAGTACAAATAGGTGAGTACACACACACACACACACACATCAACACATCACAACACTTATAACCATGCGCAAAATAAACAACTCTAACACACACTGGCAAGGGGTAAATAATCCAATTCAGACGTCTGGAATACGTCGCTCTATCTTCCAGACGAAGCTATATACTCTATAGAGCGTACGCATGAACCTGCCTAATTGCAGAATCAATATAAAGGTCTTTCCATTAGCAGCACGTAAGACTCGGTGGCAAACCTGTTTGTCTGGGGAATATCGTGAATTGGTTCACCAGTCACACTCACCCACGACTGGCGTTAATCTACCGCCTCAATAACTAAGGGGAACCTTGAATATTAAAACCCTTATTTAAGCGTGTGTGTAAGGGAGGAGATGATTAACTTGCGCTAAGCAGTGTACGGGTGAGGCAGGCGGCCAGCTTATTGAGCTTTACCTGAAGTCTATGAATATAAGCGTCACCTTAAATTGTTGAAATAAGCGTTTGTAAATGAAGGCTTTAGTGAAGCAGTTTATAAGTGAGGTAGATGGTCTCCTTAAGGCTTTGAACAAGCGTCAGTAAGCTTAAGCTTTTCTAAGTAGTTTAAATTGAGGGTGAGTTAGGCAGTCAGTTTAAGGCTTTTGAGAAAAAAACGTGAATAAACTTGCGTGAATAAGCGTAAGGAATCCTGTAATAAGTTGACATAATCGATTTCAACTAAGGGGCCTCGTAGCCTGGTGGATAGCGCACAGGACTCGTAATTCTGTGGCTCGGGTTCGATTCCCGCACGAGGCAGAAACAAATGGGCAAAGTTTCTTTCACCCTGAATGCCCCTGTTACCTAGCAGTAAATAGGTACCAGGAGTAAATAGGTACCTGGGAGTTAGTCAGCTGTCACGGGCTGCTTCTTGGGGGTGGAGGCCTGGTCGAGGACCGGGCCGCGGGGACACTAAAGCCCCGAAATCATCTCAAGATAACCTCAAGATAGAAGGAACAAGATTGCAGAAAGAGAGAACGCAATGTTGCAGAGAGAGGACCATGTTGTTGCAAATTGCAAATTCAAACCAGCCCAATGCCAGCAAATGTTAATTACAAAATTGCAATGGTCTCTGCAATCCCCCGGCTTTTCCAAGCCCTGCAACGAACACGTAGCAGATTCCGAGAGAGGCAACAGCAAGCAGTCCGAAAACAAAGGCGCCACAGGTGCGTGTAACAGTTATATGCAGTGAGAGGCAGCAGCAGCGATGTTGACCCCTGTTCTCTCCTGGAAGGCCCCTGGGAGACCCCTGGGAGACCCCTGGAAGACCCCTGGGAGACCCCTGGGAGACCCCTGGGAGACCTGAGAGACCCCTAGAAGACCTGGGAGACACCTGGAAGTCCTGGGAGACCCCTGGGAGACCCCTGGGAGACCCCTGGGAGACTTGAGAGACACCTGGGGGAGAGACCTGGGGGAGAGACCTGGGGGAGACACCTGGGGGAGACACCTGGGGGAGACACCTGGGGGAGATACCTGGGAGACCCCTGGGAGACCCCTGGGAGAGCCGTGGGAGGTCACGACACACCACCAGGCCAAGCTGACGCGGTGTGTACACTCAATTAAATATATTGCCTAATTAAGTCCCCACTAAGGTCACTCGGGCTTATACTTCGTCATGAATCATATTGGTTATTGCTAAAAAAAAAGTGGGGCTTCCCAGTGGAGATTTCAAATAAGATTCCTAAATGGCTTTTTATTTCTATTTTTCCAGTGAGATTTCCAGATGATTATTTTGAATGAGAAATCTCAGATGTTTGTTTCTAGTGAGACATCTTACTTTCAGTACAACTTCCAGATGGCCATTTTAACACAGTCTTATTGATACCTATTTCCAGGACCATTTTCAGATAATTACTTTCAATTAATATTCCAGACGCAATTTATAATTATACTTCCAGAACGCCGCGCCCAACCACTTGGGCTGGACAGTAGAGCGATGGTCTCGCTTCATGCAGGTCGGCGTTCAATCCCCGACCGTCCAAGTGGTTAGGCATCATTCCTTTCCCCCGTTCCATCCCCAATCCTTATCCTGACCCCTTTCTAGCGCTATATAGTCGTAATGGCTAGGCGTTTCCTCTGATAGGTCTCTTCCCTTCCGGGCCGCCGCTCCCGGTGATGCCTTCACTGTTACGGTGACGCCTCCACTATGACGGTGACGCCTCTACTGTGACGGTGACGCCTCCACTGTTACGGTGACGCCTCCACTGTTACGGTGACGCCTACACTGTGACGGTTACGCCTTGACTGTGACGGTGACGCTTCCACTGTGACGCCTCCACTGTGACGGTGACACCTCCACTGTGACGGTGACGCCTCGACTGTGACGGTGACGCTTCCACTGTGACGGTGACGCCTCCACTGTGACGGTGACGCCTCCACTGTGATTTTTACCCTATATATAGATATTTTCAGCGAGACTTCCATATATTTATATATATATATATATATATATGTCGTACCTAATAGCCAGAACGCACTTCTCAGCCTACTATTCAAGGCCCGATTTGCCTAATAAGCCAAGTTTTCACGAATTAATGTTTTTTCGTCTACCTAACCTACCTAACCTAACCTAACCTAGCTTTTTTTGGCTACCTAACCTAACCTTACCTATAAATATAGGTTAGGTTAGGTTAGGTAGGGTTGGTTAGGTTCGGTCATATATCTACGTTAATTTTAACTCCAATAAAAAAAAATTGACCTCATACATAGAGAAAAGGGTTGCTTTATCATTTCATAAGAAAAAAATTATAGTAAATATATTAATTCAGGAAAACTTGGCTTATTAGGCAAATCGGGCCTTGAATAGTAGGCTGAGAAGTGAGTTCTGGCTACTAGGTACGACATATATATATATATATATATATATATATATATATATATATATATATATATATATACACACACACACATATATATATATATGTCGTAGCTAGTAGCCAGAACTCACTTCTCAGCCTACTATGCAAGGCCCGATTTGCCTAATAAGCCAAGTTTTCATGAATTAATTGTTTTTCGACTACCTAACCTACCTAACCTAACCTAACTTTTTTGGCTACCTATCCTAACCTAACCTATAAAGATAGGTTAGGTTAGGTTAGGTACGGTTGGTTAGGTTCGGTCATATATCTACGTTAATTTTAACTAAAATAAAAAATAATTGACGTCATACATTATGAAATGGGTAGCTTTATCATTTCATAAGAAAAAAATTAGAGAAAATATATTAATTCAGGAAAACTTGGCTTATTAGGCAAATCAGGCCTTGCATAGTAGGCTGAGAAGTGAGTTCTGGCTACTAGGTACGACATATATATATATATATATATATATATATATATATATATATATATATATATATATATATATATATATATATATATATATATATATATATATATGTCGTACCTAGTAGCCAGAACTCACTTCTCAGCCTACTATGCAAGGCCCAATTTGCCTAATAAGGCAAGTTTTCATGAATTAATGTTTTTTCGTCTACCTAGCCTACCTAACCTAACCTATCCTAGCTTTTTTTGGCTACCTAACCTAACCTTACCTATATATATAGGTTAGGTTAGGTTAGGTAAGGTTGGTTAGGTTCGGTCATATATCTACGTTAATTTTAACTCCAATAAAAAAAATTGACCTCATACATAGTGAAAAGGGTAGCTTTATCATTTCATAAGAAAAAAATTATAGTAAATATATTAATTCAGGAAAACTTGGCTTATTAGGCAAATCGGGCCTTGAATAGTAGGCTGAGAAGTGAGTTCTGGCTATTAGGTACGACATATATATATATATATATATATATATATATATATATATATATATATATATATATATATATATATATATATATATATATATATTATTAAATATGACCGAAAAAGTAAGATTAATAATTCTACCACGAATTTTCTCAATCTTTCGTACATTACGCTTCACTGTTGGAGGTAAATCAAAAATCACTTCTCCAAAATTCATTTTTATTTCTAGTCTGACGCGACACGGGCGCGTTTTGTAAAACTTATTACATTTTCAAAGACTTCACAAATACACAACTGACGTATCTCTGATTTTATATCTACATTTGAGTGAGGTGGGAGGGGTGATGTGGCATTAACACAAGACAGAACAAGAGTGGATATTAATAGGGTATTAAAAGTATCAACACAAGACAGAACAGAAACAATGGGTATTGAATAGAAGTGTTTGTAGAAAGCCTATTGGTCCATATTTCTTGATGCTTCTATATTGGAGCGGAGTCATGAGGTGGGTAGAATATAGTTGTGCAATAATTGGCTGTTGATTGCTGGTGTTGACTTCTTGATGTGTAGTGCCTCGCAAACGTCAAGCCGCCTGCTATCGCTGTATCTATCGATGATTTCTGTGTTGTTTACTAGGATTTCTCTGGCGATGGTTTGGTTATGGGAAGAGATTATATGTTCCTTAATGGAGCCCTGTTGCTTATGCATCGTTAAACGCCTAGAAAGAGATGTTGTTGTCTGGCCTATATACTGGGTTTTTTGGAGCTTACAGTCCCCAAGTGGGCATTTGAAGGCATAGACGACGTTAGTCTCTTTTAAAGCGTTCTGTTTTGTGTCTGGAGAGTTTCTCATGAGTAGGCTGGCCGTTTTTCTGGTTTTATAGTAAATCGTCAGTTGTATCCTCTGATTTTTGTCTGTAGGGATAACGTTTCTATTAACAATATCTTTCAGGACCCTTTCCTCCGTTTAACGGAGGAAAAACGGAGGAAAGGGTCCTGAAAGATATTGTTAATAGAAACGTTATCCCTACAGACAAAAATCAGAGGATACAACTGACGATTTACTATAAAACCAGAAAAACGGCCAGCCTACTCATGAGAAACTCTCCAGACACAAAACAGAACGCTTTAAAAGAGACTAACGTCGTCTATGCCTTCAAATGCCCACTTGGGGACTGTAAGCTCCAAAAAACCCAGTATATAGGCAAGACAACAACATCTCTTTCGAGGCGTTTAACGATGCATAAGCAACAGGGCTCCATTAAGGAACATATAATCTCTTCCCATAACCAAACCATCGCCAGAGAAATCCTAGTAAACAACACAGAAATCATCGATAGATACAGCGATAGCAGGCGGCTTGACGTTTGCGAGGCACTACACATCAAGAAGTCAACACCAGCAATCAACAGCCAATTATTGCACAACTATATTCTACCCACCTCAAGACTCCGCTCCAATATAGAAGCATCAAGAAATATGGACCAATAGGCTTTCTACAAACACTTCTATTCAATACCCATTGTTTCTGTTCTGTCTTGTGTTGATACTTTTAATACCCTATTAATATCCACTCTTGTTCTGTCTTGTGTTAATGCCACATCACCCCTCCCACCTCACTCAAATGTAGATATAAAATCAGAGATACGTCAGTTGTGTATTTGTGAAGTCTTTGAAAATGTAATAAGTTTTACGAAACGCGCCCGTGTCGCGTCAGGCTAGAAATAAAAATGAATTTTGGAGAAGTGATTTTTGATTTACCTCCAACAGTGAAGCGTAATGTACGAAAGATTGAGAAAATTCGTGTTAGAATTATTAATCTTACTTTTTCGGTCATATTTAATAATATATGTCTACAGGAAAGACTGCTACCAAAATAAACTAATATATATATATATATATATATATATATATATATATATATATATATATATATATATATATATATATATATATATATATATATATATGTCGTACCTAGTAGCCAGAACGCACTTCTCAGCCTACTATGCAAGGCCCGATTTGCCTAATAAACCAAGTTTTCATGAATTAATGTTTTTTTCGACTACCTAACCTACCTAACCTAACCTAACCTAACTTTTTCTATTACCTAACCCAACCTAACCTATAAAGATAGGTTAGGTTAGGTTAGGTAGGGTTGGTTAGGTTCGGTCATATATCTACATTAATTTTAACTCCAATAAAAAAAAATTGACCTCATACATAATGAAATGGGTAGCTTTATCATTTCATAAGAAAAAAATTAGAGAAAAAATATTAATTCAGGAAAACTTGGCTTATTAGGCAAATCGGGCCTTGCATAGTAGGCATAAAAGTGCGTTCTGGCTATTAGGTACAACATATATATATATATATATATATATATATATATATATATATATATATGTATATATATATATATATATATATATATATATATATATATATATATATATATATATATATATATATAATATTAGTATATTTTGGTAGCAGTCTTTCTTATATGTTGTTGAATATGACCGAAAGGGTAAGATTAATAATTCTAACACGAATCTTCTCAATATTCTCACGGTTTTCTTCACTGTCGATGGTAATTGAAAAAATAACTCTCCAAAATTCATTTTTTATATTTTTATTTTTGGCCTGACGCCTAGAAGCGTTCCGTAAGGCTTCTTACATTTTCAAAGACTTGGTTTACACATAACATATATCATGATTTTTATTTGTTTTGGGTGAGGTGGATATTAATTGGGTATGAAAGGCATATGAATCAAAGTAACTGCATGGCGTTGCAACTGTAACTATGCAACTAATTCTAACGCTAAACAGCTTGTCTTAAATGAACAAATCCACAAGGGCCGTGACGAGGATTCGAACCTGCGTCCGGGAGCATCCCAGACATTGCCTTAATCGACTGAGCTACGACAGGGTAAAAAGGGTTGAAACCGAAGTTCTATTGAACTTACTGGATCCCGTAACCTCTCCGAGGCACAAACCAGGCTTTTACACAACCCCCCAACCTTGCACCCGAGCTATGTCAATAGGCCTATTGACATAGCTCAGGTGCAGAGGGGGGGGGGGTTGTGTAAAACACACACCTCCCTGTAAAATAGTCTAATAGGGGGTACATGTGTTGTGTTAGTTGACTCTTCAGAGGTTGCGTGGCATTTCACCTATCTTTTTTATGACGGATTCAACATAACCGTTAGAGAAGCCATTGTTGATTAGGACCTGCGTTAGGACCTACAGAGTTCTTCATCGACTTTCTTCCATCCTGAGCTGTGGCTGAGAGCACGGTCGACGTAAGCATTGACAACACCTCTCTTGTACCTGTCTGGGCAGTTACTGTTGGCATTGAGGCACATTCCTATGTTTGTTTCCTTAGTGTAGACTGCAGTGTGGAAGACTGTTCCTTTCCGTGACTGTTACATCTAGAAAGGGCTGCTACTCACCATTCTCCATCTCGTAAGTGAAACTTAACAAAGAATTCTGCTCGAATGCCTTCTTCAGCTGCTGGAGACATCTGACATCAGGTACCTGCATAGGTACCAAGTCCATGTCAAATAAGACCCTCTGCTCTATGGTACCCATGTAAAATTTGCATACAGGGCACCTAGGGAAGAACCCATGGCGACCCCATCTACTTGCTTATACATTTGCCCATCTGGACACAAGAAGGGTGCCTCTATAATGCAGGCTTGGAGTAGCTTTCTTAGTATGTTTTCTGGTATTTCAAGTGGAGTACATGCCGGATCACGATACATTCTGTCCCTTATCATCCCGATTGTTTCATCCACAGGTACGTTGGTAAACAGCGACTCTACATCCAAAGAGGCTCCTATCCCTGTCGCCCATGCTCCCCACAGTAAGTCAACGAATTCCATTGGAGACTTCAGGCTGAAAGCACAAGGTACATAAGGAGTCAGCAAGCAATTGAGTCGCTTAGACAGTCTGTACGTGGGTGTGGGTATCTGGCTGATGATTGGCCGAAGTGGGTTTCCAGGCGTGTGGGTCTTGACATTCCCATACGCATAACCAGGTTTGTATTACCTGATAACCTTTGGCAGGTGGAGTCCGGATTTCTTGGTGTTCACAGTTTCGATCAATCTGTTTACCTTCGTTTTCAATTTCACACCCAGACTCTGGGTGCATTATGAAGATAGAATAAACAAATACGATGCCAGAAAATAGTCTCGGGGTTTTGTAGCCAATTTATTTTTATTTATTTTTTTCTTGTAAAAAAACTCACTTTATTTTTACCTTTTAAACGCTAGATAGTGGAATGGTAGAGGTAATATATTTGGCGTCATACACACACACACACACACACACACACACACACACACACACACACACACACACACACACGTTAGACTCCCATTACCCAAAAAGCAGGGCGTAGTCACTGGAAGTCATTCCCCCACAACATCCCATTTACCCTCCAGAACAAATAGGAAAGTGCACACATAACCCGACTACAAGCTCTTGAAACTACCACGGAAGAGTAGAGCAAATATGTTCTTATATTCAGCCGGCGATCGACCCCGAACCCCCTGAACACGGAGCCATTCGTCACCCGTCACAACAATTGACCATTTTGATGTCGTACTCCGCCTTGCCATACACAACGCTTGGATCCAGCAACGGCTGCAGTTATCGGGCTAATGATCGATAACGTAAACGATTTTCTACAATAGATACACATACATGTGTTTAAATGTGTTAAACATACATGTGTTTACATGTTGATTATTCCGTATATTGCAGAAAATGTTTTGTGTGTGTGTTTTAAGTGTGATAGTTACGCGCTCACTCGCATGATATTATAATCGTGTATAGCTCCTGGAGTAAGGCATTTGAGGACATGATAGGAGCTGGGATGTGTGTGTGTGTGTTAGTCTAGAAAAGAAAAGGTGCCAAATCACTTGAACCACCAGGAGAGGGGATAGAACCCCCGAGGCGGAGTACACTCTGCTTGGAACAAATATATGGCCTTGGCTCTCTCTTCCTCCTATCCTAAGTGAGGGGTTTGGGTGCCGGTAAACGATGGGGGCAAATAAGCAACTGGTGTATGGGAATTGGCGAGTCGATTCTAAACATTATAAGGTCCACTGCCTGTATGGTTTCAGGCAGAATAACTCGTGTTCTGGTACAAGGTATGTTACAGGTACTGTTGTCCTATTAAATTTGTTTATTCAAATAATATTTGTTAATTATTTGTTTATTCAAATAATATTTGTTAATTATTTGTTTATTTAAATAAACAAATAATTAGATTTTTTTAATATCGAAAAATCACTCTGCCTTATTGGCAAATCGGGTCTTCATAATATGCCAAGTATAGTGCGTTCTGGCTATTAGGCAGAACGACATGCATTATTAGGCACGACATTTACATATATACATATATTAAAAATATGTATGTATGTATATATATTGGATTATGAAGCTATCCTCAAGAACACGAGAGTGATATAATATATATGGTAAGCTCCAGGTACCTTATACCAGTAGGTATGAGGTACCTGGAAGTATGAGGCACCTACCTCATACCAGCAGGTATGAGGTACCTGGAAGTATGAGGCACCTACCTCATACCTACCTCATACCAGCAGTTCTAACATTACGAACACAAACGAACCTATACCCTAAAATGGGGAGGGGGTCCAGCCCCCCCCACCCCACCCCCACAGTAGCCAGCGACCAGCCGCGTCTGAAGTGCGATACTAATGGTTGTCCCGGGTGATTACAGCGCCAGCAATTAAGCCCTAACGATCGTTGCTTCACATGGAAGGCGAGCGCCTCGGGGCTCATCACCCTCGGGGCCCGCATAATAATGCTCGCGATCATACCCAACAATTAAATTAGACATAGTAAAAATGACTTAATCGCCTAGTGCTTGTAATTTAAGAGAGTTTGCGTATATGGTGCTGACAGTATATCTTTTATGACTGGCGTATTTTGCGTCATCATAACGTTGTTGTTGCGTCTTGGTCATTCGTTTCGCGTGAGGATCCTTGCGGGGTTCGATCTTACGCGAAACCGACAAAAACATTCACAAGCCACGGACAAAAACAAAACAAAATACGGCTCCTTATTAGTAAGAAAAATAAGTTTATTGTGAAGGTTCCAGTTGTATATTATGCATGTTAATTTGAATTCAAGAATTTCCAGTCCACTAGAAGGCACACTGGTTGATGGCGCTCAGTAGCGGAGTGGGCGTCATGGTTAGATTGCTCTCGTCCGTGCTGCCAGGCTGACACCTGCGGTACCTTCACTAGTGGCCAAGCGGGCGCTCCTGTCACAGGTCAAACAGTCAAGTCTAATAAGTACACAGAACTAGACCACCGATGCAACTTTTCCCCCCCGTGTCGGATCTGTGTGCCTCTTGTCGGATCTGTGAGCCCCGTGTCGAATCTGTGAGCCCCGTGACAGATCTGTGAGCCCCGTGTCGGATCTGTGAGCCCCGTGTCGGATCTGTGAGCCCCGTGTCGGATCTGTGAGCCCCGTGTCGGATCTGTGAGCCCCGTGTCGGATCTGTGAGCCCCGTGTCGGATCTGTGAGCCCCGTGTCGGATCTGTGAGCCCCGTGTCGGATCTGTGAGCCCCGTGTCGGATCTGTGAGCCCCGTGTCGGATCTGTGAGCCCCTTGTCGGATCTGTGAGCCCCGTGTCGGATCTGTGAGCCCCTTGTCGGATGTGTGAGCGCCCTTGTCGGATTTGTGACCCTCTTGTTGGATTTGTGAGCCCTTGGCCAAGGGAGGAGAAGGTGTTATATAAGAACATTCTCTGCGATCTGTGATTCCGGGCTTGTTTGAAACAGCAAGAGAAAGAGAAATAGAATTATAAGAACGACGTAGCTGTCAAAGTTAAGGACCAAATAGGACCGGACCAAAGGAGTTAAGGACCGAATGATTGGGGGAGGGGGGTGGATATGTGAATACTTAGATAACGGAATCCAAAGTGTGTTAAATTATTGCACCAGTCGGTACGAGGTAGATAGATGACAGCCAAGAGCATAAAAGTTCAAGTGATAATGCAATGAAAGAGAGGGAGAGACTTGTGTAATGAAGTTATACATATACGGTAGTAAAATAGTCTATTATGTCTCGCACGTAAGGTGGACACACACACACACACACCCAATACACAAATACACACACACACACGCCGTATATACAAAAAACACACACACTCGTTGATGATAGTGCATGATAAATTGGGCCAATTTTTTCATTTATTGTACGTAATTTTTTGGTATTAAAGATAAAATTTGGCGTGTTGTACAAGTAAAAATAGAAATTCTTGGTACTGGAACATGAAGCACTGTAAGGAACAGATTCATCATTCATAGTGTTTATTTACGTGTATATTGTTCATGAAAATTTGCTTGGGAGGCTGTCAGGGTAGTCTTCTTTGTGGTGATTCCTTCTTCCTTGCCAGCTGCTGTCACTGTCTTGAAGGTTGCAGACGCAGGAAGTAGGAGACACTAGCCGTGGGGGGTCTCACACACACACACACACACACACACACACACACACACACCCACACACACACACACACACACACACACACACACACCCACACACACACACACACACACACACACACACACACACACACACACACACACACACACACACATCTATATCAGATCAGCTGTGCTTGATCTGATATTTACCATAAATGAGCCGGATATAATGGAAGTTAAGTTGGAAGTCCCCTTAAGAATGAGTGATCACAGTTTATTGATCTTTGAGTACCTTGTAGAGCTAGGAATTATCTCCCCCAAAAAAAAGAACTGGGAAAGAAAGGGCTAGTGTACCGAAAGGAAAATTACGAGATGAGAAAATTCCTAAGGGATATACCATGGGACACAGAACTCAGAACTAAGTCCGTACAAGACATGATGGACTATGTCACCCAAAAGTGTCAGGAGGCAGTAAACAGGTTTATCCCAGCCCGACAGGAAAAAACCGAGAAGCAAAAGAATAATCCGTGGCTTAATAGGGAATGTATGAAAGCAAAGGAGCTGAACAAAAGAGCGTGGAGGAACGTCCGAAATAACAGAACACCAGAAAGCAGAGAGAAATACCAGAGAACCAGAAACGAGTATGTTAGTGTGAGAAGAGAAGCTGAGAAAAAGTATGAAAATGATATAGCTAATAAAGCCAAGACCGAACCAAAGCTACTCCACAGTCGCATCAGGAGGAAAACAACAGTGAAAGAACAGGTGATGAAACTTAGAACGGGTGAGGACAGGTACACAGAGAATGACAAAGAGGTGTGTGAAGAACTCGACAAGAGTTTCCAGGAGGTCTTCACAATAGAACAAGGAGAGGTCACTGCGCTAGGAGAGGTGGCAGTAAACCAGGTGGCCTTGGAAGGGTTCGAAATTTCAAGAGATGAGGTCAAAAGGCACCTGTTGGATCTACACGTGAGAAAGGCTGTTGACCCGGATGAAGTCTCACCATGGGTATTGAAAAAGTGTGCAGGAGCACTCTGCTTGCCACTCTCCATAGTGAATAGTAGGTCACTGGAGACGGGAGACCTACCAGAAATATGGAAGACGGCTAATGTAGTCCCAATATACAAAAAGGGTGACAGACATGACAGACATGGGTTCAGGGAGGGTAAATCTTGCCTTACATGCTTAATAGAATTCTACGATCAGGTGACAAAGAATAAGCAAGAAAGAGAAGGTTGGGGGACTGCATTTTTTGGGACTGTCGGAAAGCCTTTGACACAGTACCCCATAAAAGGCTGATGCATAAGCTGGAGAAACAGGCAGGAGTAACTGGTAGGGTGCTTCAGTGGATAAGGGAGCACCTAAGCAATAGGAAGCAGAGAGTTAGAGTGAGGAGGTGAGACCTCAGATTGGCGTGAAGTCACCAGTGGAGTCCCACAGGGCTTTGTACGCGGACCTATCCTGTTTCTGATATACGTAAATGATCTCCGAGAGGGTATAGATTCATTCCTCTCTATGTTTGCTGACGACGCCAAAATTATGAGAAGGATTAAGACACAGGAGGACAGCTTGAGGCTTCAAGAAGACCTGGATAAGCTGCAGGAATGGTCGAACAAATGATTGTTAGAGTTTAACCCAAGCAAATGTAATGTAATGAAGATAGGTGTAGGGAGCAGGAGACCAGATAATTTAGGAGATGAAATTCTTCAAGAGTCAGAGAGAGAGAGAGAGAGAGAGAGAGACCTGAGTGGTTGATATCACGCCAGACCTGTCCCTTGAAGTCCATATCAAGAGGATAACATCAGCGGCATATGCCAAGAGCCAGAACTCAACCCCCGCAAGCACAACTAGATGAGTACACACACACACACACACACACACACACACAGGACAGGGAGGACAACCCCGCCTCCCTCCTCTGCATAGAAAACCCCCCTACCCCAAACCCTCCCTGCCCCCACTCAAATGTTCAGCAAAATCTCCCTCCCCCCACACCCAATCCCCACCCTTCTACCCCTCCCCTCCTCCCGAGTCCTCCCTCCCCCCCTTTCCTTCCCGTCCTCCCTCCCCTTTCACCCCATACCCTCCCTGTCCCTCCCCCTTCACTGGATCCCCCGCACCTCATCCCAGTATCCTCTGAGACCCTGTTATCCACCTCACAGGTCCTCACACCCATGGAACAGCCTCCCCCACCAGCAGAACACTCACCAAGGAGGCGATTTGAGAAGGGACAGAAGAAAGTGAGCCTCAAAGCGATGTACACAAACATAGATGGAATTACAAATAAAGCAAATGAGCTTGGAGAACTGGTACTAGAGGAAAACCCAGACATAATAGCCCTCACAGAAACAAAGATCACGAAAACGATAACAAATGCAGTGTTCCCACAGGACTATTATGTTATGAGGAAAGAGAGGGAAGGAAGAGGTGGGGGTGGTGTAGCTCTGCTGGTAAGACAAGGCTGGGATTTTGAGGAGATGGATATTCAGGGCTGTGAAGGTTTTAGTGACTACATAGCAGGTACTGTAACAAATGGAGGGAAAAAAATTATAGTCGCAGTCATATATAATCCACCACCAAATGACAGAAGACCTAGACAGGAATATGATAGAAACAACATGGCCACCATTAACATAATAGAAAGAGCAGCTTCTGTTGCTAGCAGGAATGGATCTGGACTACTAATTATGGGAGACTTCAACCATGGGAAGATAGATTGGAAGAACAGAGACCCGCATGGAGGACCAGAAACATGGAGAGCTAAGCTGCTGGACGTGGCAACAAGAAACTTTCTAAGCCAGCACACCAAAGAACCAACAAGAATGAGAGGAGAAGATGAACCAGCAATGCTTGATTTGATATTTACCCTAAATGAATGGGATATAAGGGAAGTTAAGATGGAAGCGCCCTTGGGAATGAGTGATCACAGTGTATTGAACTTTGAGTACCTGGTAGAGCTAGGACTTATCTCCCCCCAAAAAGAACTAGGAATCAAAAGGCTGGCATACCGAAAGGGGAATTATGAACAGATGAGAAGTTTCCTAAGTGAAATACCTTGGGACACAGACCTCAGAGACAAGTCTGTACAGGGTATGATGGACTATGTTACCCAAAAGTGTCAGGAGGCAGTAAACAGGTTCATCCCGGCCCAAAGGGAAAAATCCGAGAAGCAACAGAAGAATCCATGGTATAATAGGGCATGTATGGAAGCGAAGAAACTGAACAAAAAGGCGTGGAGGAACTTCCGGAATAACAGAACACCAGAAAGCAGAGAGAGATACCAGAGAACCAGGAATGAGTACGTCAGGGTGAGAAGAGAAGCAGAGAAAAATTTTGAAAATGATATAGCAAACAAAGCCAAGACCGAACCAAAGCTACTCCACAGTCACATCAGAAGGAAAACAACAGTGAAAGAACAGGTATTGAAACTTAGAACAGGCGAGGACAGGTATACAGAGAATGACAGAGAGGTGTGTGAGGAACTCAACAAGAGGTTCCAGGAGGTCTTCACAATAGAACAGGGTGAGGTCACTGTGCTAGGAGAAAGGGAGGTAAACCAGGCGGCCTTGGAGGAGTTCGAAATTACGAGAGAGGAGGTCAAGAGACACCTGCTGGATCTGGATGTTAGAAAGGCTGTTGGTCCAGATGGGATCTCACCATGGGTACTGAAAGAGTGTGCAGAGGCACTTTGCCTGCCACTCTCCATAGTGTATAGTAAGTCACTAGAGACGGGAGACCTACCAGAAATATGGAAGACGGCGAATGTGGTCCCAATATACAAAAAGGGCGACAGACAAGAGGCACTGAACTACAGGCCAGTGTCCTTGACTTGTATACCATGCAAGGTGATGGAGAAGATCGTGAGAAAAAACCTGGTAACACATCTGGAGAGAAGGGACTTCGTGACAAATCGCCAACATGGATTCAGGGAGGGTAAATCTTGCCTTACAGGCTTGATAGAATTCTACGATCAGGTGACACAGATTAAGCAAGAAAGAGAGGGCTGGGCGGACTGCATTTTCTTGGATTGTCGGAAAGCCTTTGACACAGTACCGCATAAGAGGCTGGTACATAAGCTGGAGAGACAGGCAGGTGTAGCTGGTAAGGTGCTCCAGTGGATAAGGGAGTATCTAAGCAATAGGAAGCAGAGAGTTACGGTGAGGGGTGAGACCTCCGATTGGCGTGAAGTCACCAGTGGAGTCCCACAGGGCTCTGTACTCAGTCCTATCTTGTTTCTGATATATGTAAATGATCTCCCGGAGGGTATCGATTCATTTCTCTCAATGTTTGCGGACGATGCTAAAATTATGAGAAGGATTAAAACAGAAGAGGACTGTTTGAGGCTTCAAGAAGACCTAGACAAGCTGAAGGAATGGTCGAACAAATGGTTGTTAGAGTTTAACCCAACCAAATGTAATGTAATGAAGATAGGTGTAGGGAGCAGGAGGCCAGATACAAGGTATCATCTGGGAGAGGAAATTCTTCAGGAGTCAGAGAAGGAAAAAGACTTGGGGGTTGATATCACGCCAGACCTGTCTCCTGCAGCACATATCAAGCGGATAACATCAGCGGCATATGCCAGGCTGGCCAACATACGAACGGCATTCAGAAACTTGTGTAAAGAATCATTCAGAACTTTGTATACCACATATGTGAGGCCAATCCTGGAGTATGCAGCCCCAGCATGGAGTCCATATCTAGTCAAGGATAAGACTAAACTGGAAAAGGTTCAAAGGTTTGCCACCAGACTAGTACCCGAGCTGAGAGGTATGAGCTACGAGGAGAGACTACGGGAATTAAACCTCACTTCGCTGGAAGACAGAAGAGTTAGGGGGGACATGATCACCACATTCAAGATTCTGAAGGGGATTGATAGGGTAGATAAAGACAGTCTATTTAACACAAGGGGCACACGTACTAGGGGACACAGGTGGAAACTGAGTGCCCAAATGAGCCACAGAGATATTAGAAAGAACTTTTTTAGTGTCAGAGTGGTTGACAAATGGAATGCATTAGGAAGTGATGTGGTGGAGGCTGACTCCATACACAGTTTCAAGTGTAGATATGACAGAGCCCGATAGGCTCAGGAATCTGTACACCTGTTGATTGACGGTTGAGAGGCGGGACCAAAGAGCCAGAGCTCAACCCCCGCAAACACAACTAGGTGAGTACAACTAGGTGAGTACACACACACACACACACACACACACACACACACACACACACACACACGGTAACCTAGTACCATGTAATAATCAATTCCCGCATGCCTCGTTCTTGCTCCTCCCTCGGTCGGCTGCCTCCAGACAAAGTCTCACACGCCTCCCTGTGTAGAAGAGACGAAAATGTATTCAAGTCAGTTAGCAACGTGAGAACACTTTAAACACTTCTTTCTGTGGTTGAGTATCTAATATCCCACAACACTGCAGAGGTACAGAGCACCAGCCTTCATTAAGATACCACCAGTGGAGAAGAACACCACCAGAGTCCAGGGGCCGGATTCAGGAAGGTACTTACGAAGGTTTTTCTTCTTAGCTACGAATGTTTTCCTTCTTAGCGCCTTCGTGGCGGCTACGGCGGTATTCAAGTAGCTACACTAAGTGGAAAAACCTTCGTAAGTTCATTCCGGGATCTAAGTGCTGGTACAGAAATATATGCCACCGGGTACGGAGCACCAACCCTTCAGATACAGACACCACCATGGGAATGTGGAAAATGGATAAGACACAGTCATTAAGCTACCCATATATATGCCCTGGAGATGGGGAATCAACACAAGAGGAGCAAGGAAGTGCTTCCTTGAACTGGACAATTGAACTGTAGGTGACGGCACAGTATCAGTGATAGATGACACTGTATCAGTGACAGATGACACTGTACCAAGGACAGACGTAGCCCAGTTCCAGCTTAATAATGATTGGTTAACTCAAACACCATCAATTCCCATTCAATATTTTGATAAATAAACAATTATAGTAACCAATAAAAACTTATTAAACTAAAATTCTCTCTCTCTCTCTCTCTCTCTCTCTCTCTCTCTCTCTCTCTCTCTCTCTCTCTCTCTCTCTCTCTCTCTCTCTCTCTCTCTCTCTCTCTCTCTCTCTCTCCTAGAAGAGTTCCCACACTATAACTTTACCCTTTCTTAACTTGCCCTTTTCAACAGCGGCTCTTAAACAAATAGTATCATCTATAATAGTGGAGCGCGCGCCCATCACCATATACACGCACTGGACTCTCGCTCTGCTCCCAGACCCACTGGTGCTGTCCGTGCTCTGTGGTCCTCTGCTGGGAGCAACACGCCCACGCCCACCTCTCGTTCCCACGCCCACCTCTCGTTCCCACGCCCACCTCTCGTTCCCACGCCCACCTCTCGTTCCCACGCCCCACCTCTCGTTCCCACGCCCCACCTCTCGTTCCCACGCCCCACCTCTCGTTCCCACGCCCACCTCTCGTTCCCACGCCCACCTCTCGTTCCCACGCCCCACCTCTCGTTCCCCCGCCCCACCTCTCGTTCCCACGCCCCACCTCTCGTTCCCTCGCCCACCTCTCGTTCCCACGCCCCACCTCTCGTTCCCACGCCCCACCTCTCGTTCCCACGCCCCACCTCTCGTTCCCACGCCCCACCTCCGTTCCCACGCCCCACCTCTCGTTCCCACGCCCACCTCTCGTTCCCCCGCCCACCTCTCACTTCTGTGTCCAGGAAAGTGATGGGGTATTTAATATATTGACTATAGAAAGACGAGAAAGATAGTGGAGTAGGAGTGGATGTTTAAGTGAGGGTTTGAGGGTGTGTGTGGGTGTGTGTGGGTGTGAGGGTGTGGTGGCGAAGGTGATGGGGTTGAGGTGGTTGGGAGGGAGTGTGAGAATGTGCGGGAGGGGTTGTCCACACCTAGTAGTACTCACTTAATTATTTCTTGCGGGGGTTGAGCTTTGGCTCTTTGGTCCCGCCTCTCAACTGTCAATCAACTGATGTACAGATTCCTGAGCCTACTGGGCTCTATCATATCTACATTTGAAACTGTGTATGGAGTCAACCTCCACCACATCACTGCCTAATGCATTCCGTCTGTTAACTACTCTGACACTGATTTTTTTTTTATATATTATTTTATTTATTATTATTTTTATTCATAATGTTTCTGTGGCTCATTTGGGTACTAGGTTTCCACCACATTTCTTGTGCGGGTACCCTTGTACCCTTGTGCGGGTACCACCCGTGCTAAATGGGTTGCCTTTTTTCTAACATGTCAAGGAATTTTATAGGTGTTAATCATGCGTCTATTTGCTCTTCTGTCTTCCTCGTAACTCATACCTCTCAGCTCCGGGACTAGTCTGGTGGCATACCACTGAACTTTCTTGAACTTTGTCTTGTGTTTAACGAGATATGGTCTGTATACACACTGGAGCCGCAGAATCCAGGATTGGTCTGACATAAGTGGTAAACAACGTTCTAAATGATTCCTTACACAAGTTTTTAAAAACAGTTCGTATGTTGGCCAGTCTAGCATTCACCGTTGATGATATCCTTATGATATTGGCTTCTGTCTCGTGACATTACATTTGCTTGAGTTAAACTCTAGCAGCCATTTGTTAGATAATTCCTTCAGTTTGTCCAGGTCATCATGCAGTCTTTTACTGGGCTCTCCTCTAGTTTAATCCTTCTCTTAATTTTAGCATCATCAGCAAACATTGAGAGGATTAAGTCTGTACCTTATGGAAGATCATTTACGTATATCATAAACATGATAGGTTCGAGTACAGAGCCTTGTGGGACTCCGCTGGTGACATCACGCCATTTTGAGGACTCACCCCTCTCAGTATCTATGTTTTTACTTTGATATCTTTTCAATTTGAGCGCCTTATCTGTTCCTCCTGCCTGTTTTTAAAACTTATGTACCAGCCTCTTTTGGAGCAGTGTGTCAAAAGCTTTCTGGCAGTCCATGAAAATGCAGTCCACCCACCCTTTTCATTCCTGTCTAATTTTACAATCCCTGAACTTTTCCTTGTTGTGTGTTGTAAAGTCCCTTCTCTCCAGATGTGCTACTAGTTTTTTTCCCTCGCAATCTTCTTTATCTCCTTACATGGTATATACAAGTTAGGGACGCCGGTTCAGTGCCTCGATTGTGTGTAGCACCCAGCCTTTTTATAATGGGACTACGGTAGCTGTCTTGCAACTTTCCAATAGGTCTCCTGTTTCTAGTGACCTATTATACACCATGGAGAATGGCAGGCACAGTGCCTCTGCCCACTTATTTAGTATTCATGACGAGATTCTGTCAGCACAATAGCCTTTGTCATGTCCAGCTCCAACAGATGCCTCTTAACCTCATTCGTGTTTTTTTCAAATTTCTGGAAGTTAATTCTCCCTGCTCTATTGTCAAGACCTCCTGAAATCTCACGTTGAGCTTTTTCACACAACTTGTACTTCTATATATACCTTTTCGTCCCATTTCTCAGTTTCATCACCTGTACTTTCACAGATGGTTTCCCTCTTGGTGTGGCTATGGAGCAGTTTTGGGCTGAGTCTTGGCTTTGCTTGCACTGTTACTTTCCTACTGTCTCTGCTTCTCTCCCTCACACTGCGGCACTCATTCTTGGCCCTCTGGTATCTCCCTCTGCTCTCTAGTGTTTTGCTATTTCTGTCGTTTCTCCATGTCTTTGTACTCAATTGCCTGGCTTCCATATATGCTCCAATGAATCATGGATTCCTCTCTGGCGTTTAAATATTTAGCTTTTTTTTGCCTTTTTGGCAGGGTTTTGGAGGTTGTAGTGCGTGTGGGTGTGGGTGTGGAGGCTGGGGTGGGTGTTAGTGTGAGGGTGTGGATATTGTGATGGGTGTACGTGTGAGTTTGTGGGGGTTTGAAGCGTTTGGGTGTGATTGTGAGAGAGCTGGTGTGGAGGTCAGTGGGTGTGAGGATGAGAGGAGTGAGGGCCACTGGGTGTGGTGGGGGGCAAGTGGGTGGGGACAAAACGTGGGTGTCACCTTGGGTCAGTGACTGGGGTGGGGGAGTGAGGGGGGGAGGGAAAGGCCAACAAAGGTGTAACCTCAAATATATTTTAGGAGGCTATCGTTCCACGGCCAACAGGTAGGTAGGCGGAACCGATGGGGGGGGGGGGGGGGGAGTTGGGTGGCAGGGATGCGAAAGTGGGTGGCAGTGGGTGGGAGCAGTGCAGGTGTGAGGCGTGTGATAGGTGGGTGTGTGGTCTGGAATGGGGGATTGTAGGTAGGTGGGTGGGCGGTGTGGTAGGTGAGATGGGCGGTGTGGTAGGTGGGTGGGGAGTGTGGTAGGTGGGTGGGGAGTGTGGTAGGTGGGTGGGGAGTGAGGTAGGTGGGTGGGGAGTGTGGTAGGTGGGTGGGTGGGTGGAGTTGTAGGCGGTTAAAGGTTCAGAACCTTCCCCGCCCCCACCCCCCCACGAAAAACGTCCGTGTTTCGCTATCCGAATATATTGACTTTTCCCCTTTTTTGAAGGATAAATGCACTTCTTTGGATAAATTTACTTGTTCCTCGAATAAATGTAATTGTTTTCCGGATAAACAAACACGCGCTCCGGATTAAGTTACGTGCATGTTCACTTTCACTCAACATATTTAAAAGCACCGAATCACCTTCTGTGGTAGAGTGTTCAATAAACCCCTGAACTATGTGTTTAACACATCTCTCACCCTGTCCATGGAGGACAGAAGAAAATGTATATATGTTGGTTAGCATTGTAAATGTGTGGCCACGTCTGTGGTAGAAAATAATAATAATAATATTAATAATAATAAATAAACTCAACATATAGTAAAGACCCCGCACAGAGACGGCAGTGATAGATATGTTTAGCCTGATCTACCATTGAATACATGCGTCTTATAGACGTCACGCGACGCCCCGGTGCTGGCGTCCGGTTGCTGGCCTCCGGATATACAGTTCCAACGAGGAAAGCCCCCAATATGTTAAAGTACATTTATCGGACATTCAACACGAAATGGATATGTGAATGTGTGTGTGTGTGTGTGTGTGTGTGTGTGTGTGTGTGTGTGTGTGTGTGTGTGCGTGTGTGTGCGTGTGTGTGTGTGTGTGTGAGAGAGAGTGTGTGTGTGCACTTCCCTATTTGTTCCTGCAGGATCGAGCATTAGCTTTTGGAGCCCGCCTTTCTAGCCACCGGTTGTCTAATGCAATGAAATCTGGTCTATTTCCTTATTATATCTACTTATATCTACTTTTAGAATGGTGAATGGCTTTTGTTTTCTCGAACCTGCTCCTTTAGTTCATTCTATCTTCCGCCATTACTGTTACGCTAAAAGAAATCTTTCTAACATCTTTATTAATCATGTGAGTTTCGAGCTTCCATCCATGTTCTCTTGTTCTTTAGGTATATAATGTGAACATTTCAACTTTGGCCGCTCTGTCAATCCCCGCCCCGTAAGTATTTTATGTCTATATCATGTCTTCCCTCTCCTTTCTAGCATCGTCAGGTTCAGTTCTTTCAGTCTCTCTTCATATTCTATCCCTCGCAGCTCTGGACGAGTCTCGTTACAAAATTTTGAACCTTTTTGTGTTTCCTTATGTGTTTTTAGAGATGGGAGCTTCACGATAGGGTGACAGTCTCTAAAACTGGTCTCACGTAGGCGGTGTACAGCGATCTAAATGCCTCTTTATTTAGTTTACTGAATGATTTAGTTTAATAACTTCTGCTAGTTTAGAGTATGCTGCCGACGTTAATGGATTCATACGAGCCTCCCGAGTTAATTTTGGTGTTATGTCCATCGCCAGGATTTTTTTCTCTGATCGTTGCAGGGACGTAGTTTCCCTACATCTTGTACCGTCCTCTCCGTCTCCTGACACTCGTTCCCAATTCCATTACCGTACACTTGCTGGTGCTGAACTCCAGTAACCATATCTCAGACCAACTCTGCACCTTGTCAAAGTCATCTGGGAGAAACTTACTATTCACATCTGTCTCAATTCTTGTCATCAGTTTTGCATCGTCTGCAAAACATCGACATGTAAGACTCAACTCTATAGACAGGTCATTTACATAAATGAGAATGGGAATGGGGTCCCAGCACTGATCCTCGAGAAATTGAGGTGCTTGACATCGATGGTGAGTCACACAGTTACTAGTCTTGCTGCACACCCACCCAACTGGGTGGCAGCTTTACAGTCATGTGCTCCACACCCACCCAACTGGGCGGCAGCTTTACAGTCATGTTCCACACCCACCCAACTGGGCGGCAGCTTTATAGTCATGTGCATGCTTTACCTGCATTAAGCAAATTTTGAATACTTCGCTAAGATTCCTAGTAGTATATCATTTTGATTGAAATACTTACACATTTCTTGGACACCATTGATGGTGTTATCTCTGAATTTTGCTATTTTTTCACATTCCATTATATAATGACGTAAAGTATGCGAATAGTTCTGCTGACAGAGTTTACATGTAGTCAAATCTATATCAGCAGATGTTACAAACTCCCAGAGGTACTTGTAGTCGAGCCTAAGTCTAGCAGTGGTAACATCTAGAAGTCTGCTAACCGTATTGGATGACCCATAGACGTGCGGTACTTCCTGCATAATAGAATGATGATAGATGGAGTAATTGGTGTGAATTTCACTTTGCTTAAAGTCTACGAGGTTTTGTTGATGTTCCCGTAATATTACTGCCCTCAGGCTGCTCAAAGGCAGTCCAAGATGACAATCAATTCCCTCTTTACGAGCAAAAGTTTTGGCCAACTCATCAGTTATATCATGCATTCGGAGACCAATATGGGAAGGAATCCACAGAGAGACAAACTCTGACGCCATCATTGAGAATTTCATTATATCTGAGTCTTGCGTCAGCTACAGGCATGTCACAGTCATGCCTGGGAGAGCTAAGCGCAGTCAAAGATGATAAGGCGTCACTTACAATTAGCGTGTCAACTTTGGATTTATATACTCGTTCGAGTGCAAGAAGGGTGATACTGGATAGCGGGGGTCCTGGTCAGATTAATAGAGCTCTTAGTGATATATATATATATATATATATATATATATATATATATATATATATATATATATATATATATATAAATATATATATATATATATATATGTCGTACCTAGTAGCCAGAACGCACTTCTCAGCCTACTATGCAAGGCCCGATTTGCCTAATAAGCCAAGTTTTCATGAATTAATGTTTTTTCGACTACCTAACCTACCTAACCTAACCTAACCTAACCTAACTTTTTCGGCTACCTAACCGAACCTAACCTATAAAGATAGGTTAGGTTAGGTTAGGTAGGGTTGGTTAGGTTCGGTCATATATCTACGTTAATTTTAACTCCAATAAAAAAAAATTGACCTCATACATAATGAAATGGGTAGCTTTATCATTTCATAAGAAAAAAATTAGAGAAAATATATTAATTCAGGAAAACTTGGCTTATTAGGCAAATCGGGCCTTGCATAGTAGGCTGAGAAGTGCGTTCTGGCTACTAGGTACGACATATATAAAATATATATATATTCCATTCAGGCTTGTTCGCATATATATGTATATATATATGTATATATATATGCATATATATATGTATATATATATGTATATAATATGTCGTACCTAGTAGCCAGAACGCCCTTTTCAGCCTACTATGCAAGGCCGATTTGCCTAATAAGCCAAGTTTTCATGAATTAATTGTTTTTCGACAACCTAACCTACCCTAACCTAACTTTTTCGGCTACCTAACCGAACCTAACCTATAAAGATAGGTTAGGTTAGGTTAGGTAGGGTTGGTTAGGTTCGGTCATATATCTACGTTAATTTTAACTCCAATAAAAAAAATTGACCTCATACATAATGAAATGGATAGCTTTATCATTTCATAAGAAAAAAATTAGAGAAAATATATTATTTCAGGAAAACTTGGCTTATTACGCAAATCGGGCCTTGCATAGTAGGCTGAGAAGTGCGTTCTGGCTACTAGGTAAGACATATTATATATATATATATATATATATATATATATATATATATATATATATATATATATATATATATATATATATATATATATATATATATGTCGTACCTAGTAGCCAGAACTCACTTCTCAGCCTACTATTCAAGGCCCGATTTGCCTAATAAGCCAAGTTTTCATGAATTAATGTTTTTTCGTCTACCTAACCTACCTAACCTAACCTAACCTAGCTTTTTTTGGCTACCTAACCTAACCTTACCTATAAATATTGGTTAGGTTAGGTTAGGTAGGGTTGGTTAGGTTCGGTCATATATCTACGTTAATTTTAACTCAAATAAAAAAAATTGACCTCATACATAGAGAAAAGGGTTGCTTTATCATTTCATAAGAAAAAAATTATAGTAAATATATTAATTCAGGAAAACTTGGCTTATTAGGCAAATCGGGCCTTGAATAGTAGGCTGAGAAGTGAGTTCTGGCTACTAGGTACGACATATATATATATATATATATATATATATATATATATATATATATATATATATATATATATATATATATATAATAATTTGTGTAGGGAGGGAACTTACACCACCACCACCCCCCTCATCACCCACCACCTCCCCCCCCCCCACCCGCCCACCTCCTCCCCCCCCCCCACCTTCCCCCCCCACCACCTCCCCCCCCCACTCATGGTCCTAACCTAACCTAACCTAACCTAACCACCACCCCCCTCATAACCCACCACCTCCCCCCCCCACCCCCCCACCTCCTCCCCCCCCCCACCACCTTCCCCACCCACCACCACCTCCCCCCCCCACTACCTTCCCCCCCCCCACCACCTTCCCCACCCACCACCACCTTCCCCCCCCCCACTACCTTCCCCCCCCCACCACCTTCCCCACCCACCACCACCTCCCCCCCCCCACTCATGGTCCAAATGTTGCCCTCATTAATATGCCTCCCAGATCGAGACCAACCTCTTACCCACAGCTGAATGATGTTGATTAATATCCTAATATCCATCCGACTCTCCTTTTTTTTTTGCTTCTTTTTTTCTTAATCCCGTTCTCAATTGCTCAGGCAATATCTGAAGTCAACCTGGTCTCGTTGGAGCGGCAGTTTACCGGGAATTATCTCTTCTCTTTATCGGCGCCTTTGAGGATGGTTGAAATATATATTGAAACTGCCATTAATCAGTCAAGAGGAGGCTGATAATTATCCCTAATGGACGGCTCGTCAGTCCCTTGAAGGAACGGACGATGCTTTGCCCGTTCTTTGCATCTGGGTATTGTTCAGTATTGAAATTCTCTTTTAGTGATTTTTGCACCGCGTTGGTCAGAGCGATAAGTAACTGTGCAGGGGGTCACAGGGTCAAGCACAAAGAGGTCAGGAAGCTGTAAGGAAAGTCTTCACCGCTCTCTGGTAGCGTTGCTAGGCTCTTGCCGGGGGGGCAGCTTTGCTGGGGTATTGATGGGGGCAGCCGTTTCCACGTCTTTGATAAGGGCAGTTTTTTTGGGTATTGATGAGGGCAGCGTTGCCAGGTTATTGATAATGGCAATCTTGTTAGGATATTAATGAAGGAAGCGTTGCCGGGGTTATTTGTATAGGCCGAGTTGCTAGGCAATTGATGATGGAATTGTTACTAGAATATTAACGAGGGCAGCGTTGCTAGGATATCGACGAGGATGGCGTTGCTAAGCTACTGATAGAATACTCAATTATCTGCTCGTTCAATAATCTGCTGGATATCACCTGGTTATCTCATGTTCAGTGCACGAGATGTAATCTCTTCCAAGTAAGGAAGATTCCCGTGAAGAATTACTAATTTTGACAAGCCAAGCTTCATCAGCTCCATGTCGATGTTCGGCATAAATCGATTATGACTACTAATTCCCACTCACAGATTATCATGATGGTTCTGGCTTCTTGCATCACCAGCATGGGGTAAAAGACTTTTAATATATATATATATATATATATATATATATATATATATATATATATATATATATATACATATATATATATATATATATATATATATATATATACATATATATATATATATATATATATATATATATATATATATATATATATATATATATATATATAAATAATACATGTATTTCCTTTGGTTGGCCAAAACAAAAAGGAGGCCTGGTCGAGGACCGGGCCTCGGGGACGCTAAGCCCCGAAATCATCTCAAGGTAACCTCAAGGTAGGCCAGTGACCCCTACCGACATCAACCAGAAGATTGAATTAATAATATACTTCAAGAGCAAGACGATTGCCCCCTTGCTCACGACAATCTCTGTGACACCGAAGAAAACGTCTTGAATGAGACGAATGTCGTCTATGTCTTCACATGCCCTCTTGGAGACTGTCTTAGCTCCCAACGATCTCAGAATATAGATTGTCTGAATAGGAACAGACCACAACATCTCTTTCAAGGGACCTGACAATGTACCAACAGCATGGCGCTATCAAGGAAAATAATGTCTCTACACGCAACCAGTTCATCACCAGAGGCATCCTGACAAACATCATTAATGAATAGATTGATACAGCGACAATATATGATTGGACATTGGCGAAGCATTTACACAGTAAACAAATCCTAGGAACAATCGTCTTGCAGCCAGTAAACCTCTGCCTTCCTTGAGATCACGACCAAACACCCCACGACCATACACCCCACGACCATACACCCACTACCATACACCCACGACCAAACACCCCTCGACTAAACACCCCACGACCATACACCCCTCGACCAAACACCCCACGACCATACACCCACTACCATACACCCACTACCATACACCCCACGACCATACACCCCACAACCAAACACCCCCACGACCATACACCCCACGACCAAACACCCACTACCATACACCCACTACCATACACCCACGACCAAACACCCCACGACCATACACCCACGACCAAACACCCCACGACCAAACACCCACGACCAAACACCCCACGACCAAACACCCCACGACCAAACACCCCACGACCAAACACCCACTACCATACACCCACTACCATACACCCACGACCAAACACCCCACGACCATACACCCACGACCAAACACCCCCACGACCAGACACCCACGACCAAACACCCCCACGACCAGACACCCCACGACCATACACCCACACGACCAAACACCCCACGACCAAACACCCCACGACCATACACCCCACGACCATACACCCCACGACCAAACACCCCACAACCAAACACCCCCACGACCAGACACCCCACGACCAAACACCCCCACGACCATACACCCCACGACCATACACCCCACGACCATACACCCCACAACCAAACACCCCCACGACCAGACACCCCACGACCATACACCCACACGACCAAACACCCCACGACCATACACCCACGACCATACACCCCACGACCATACAACCCACGACCATACACCCCACGACCAAACACCCACGACCAAACACCCACGACCAAACACCCACGACCATACACCCACGACCAAACACCCACGACCAAACACCCACGACCAAACACCCACGACCATACACCCCACGACCAAACACCCCCACGACCAAACACCCACGACCAAACACCCACGACCAAACACCCACGACCATACACCCCACGACCAAACACCCCCACGACCAGACACCCCACGACCAAACACCCCACGACCATACACCCCACGACCATACACCCCACGACCATACACCCCACGACCATACACCCCACGACCATACACCCCACGACCATACACCCCACGACCATACACCCCACGACCATACACCCACACGACCAAACACCCCACGTCCATACACCCCACGACCATACACGCCACGACCATACACCCCACGACCATACACCCCACGACCATACACGCCACGACCATACACCTCACGACCATACACCCCACGACCAAACACCCCCACGACCAGACACCCCCACGACCAGACACCCCACGACCATACACCCACACGACCAAACACCCCACGACCATACACCCACGACCATACACCCCACGACCATACAACCCACGACCATACACCCCACGACCATACACCCCACGACCAAACACCCCACGACCAAACACCCACGACCAAACACCCACGACCATACACCCACGACCATACACCCCACGACCATACACCCCACGACCATACACCCCACGACCATACAACCCACGACCATACACCCCACGACCATACACCCCACGACCAAACACCCCACGACCAAACACCCACGACCAAACACCCACGACCATACACCCCACGACCATACACCCCACGACCATACACCCACGACCATACACCCCACGACCAATCACTTAACATACTGCCCCAGCCATCATTGAAACATGAAATATTTGTAAGTTGCAGTCGTCTTATTGACCCCTCACACTGAGGTGTTTCACCTCACACTGAGGTGCTTCACCTCATTTACCTCCCCCCTTCCCCCCCACCCCCCATCTATATATTCAACTACTCTAAAACTGTAACCTTTACGGGCTCGCCATAGCCCGTGCTACATGGACGCTTCGTTCTGATTAGCTAAATCTTAAACAACAACAACAACAAACTGTAACCCTCATGCACTCTGCTTACGATAATGTTGACAAGAGTCGACGTAACGGACCTCTTAACGTCAGACCATCATAGTAAAAGGCACTTCTGAGATATACTTTAGCTCACTATTTATGTCATTTTCTATAAAATATGTATTATATATATATATATATATATATATATATATATATATATATATATATATATATATATATATATGTATATATGTATATATATATATATATATATATATATATATATATATATATATATATATATATATATATATATATATATATATAATTATTATCAGAGGAGCGATCGTGTTCTAGGACCGAGGAGCTTGTAATATATAAATTCAACACGAAGAAAAGTGAAGGTGACCTTTAGTGACCCTTTGCGCTGAAGGTCATTAGCCTTGCCTGGCACGTATGTAAATTCATTGTTAGATACGCGTGACCCCTATGTGGTGGTGGCATAAGGGGGCGAGTCCCTAGCCCGGGGTACGCCAGCTGGGGGGGGGGGGGGCATATAGGCTCAACGGGAGCATCACTGCATCTCTTGGAACGGGAGGCTTACCAGATCTCTTTCATCTCGCAATACTCGCTTCTCAGAGGCCAACACCCGCTTCTCAGACGCCCACACCCGGTTCCTAGACGCCCACACCCGCTTCTTAGACGCCCACACCTGCTTTTTAGACGCCCACACCCGCTTCTTAGACCCCCACACCCGTTTCTTTGACGCTCACAGCTCCAATACACGCTTTTCTGTTACAAGGTCCCATGCCAATGACGACACCGACCCCTTCTTCTTTGTCACGAACCCCTACCCACCCCCGTCTCTCTCTCTCTCTCTCTCTCTCTCTCTCTCTCTCTCTCTCTCTCTCTCTCTCTCTCTCTCTCTCTCTCTCTCTCTCTCTCTCTCTCTCTCTCGTGTGAGAGGTGAGTTTGGGGCAGGCAAGGTGGCAGGGAAGCGAGTGTGTGTGGGTCCCACACCCGCGCTCTTGATCAGATTAGCCGGCCAACTGGTCATGTGTAGCGAGGCAGACTGTCTGAGGGCCCTCACCTGTGACGGAGTCGGTCGGGCCCCAAGTTAGATATGGTTCAGGGACTCTCGCCTCTCTGATAGACATGGCTGGGGGAATGCTTGCTTGTGTCGGATATTAAGTGCGGGATCCTCATGCAATGATGGATGCTGTCCCATGCCCCATACCTGTGCAAAACCGTAGAGGAGAGAGAGAGAGAGTCGGGGCCCAAGCACCGACTCCAACTCTCAGTTTTCCCTACCTCGAGAGGGAGAAGGAGGAGATCCTTGACCTTCATCGTAATACAGAAGTGACATCTCCACTCCGCTTGACGTGGTATCACTTCCCTGGGGCTGACTTGACTGTGTGTGTTGTGGAGACTATGGGTGAGGGAGGCGCGGTGCACCCCCTCCCCCCCCCCCCGTCAACTCTAGGTCACCCCCCTCCCCCCACGTCAACGCCATCCCCCCCCCCCCTCCCCCGTCAACAATAGGTCACTCGTAGCGGTCTTCCTCCTCCTCCTCAGTACCCACAACAGTCGACCACTGTTGTGGGCACTGTTGTGGTGGTCGACTGTTGTAGTCGACTGTTGTGGGCACTGTTGTGGTGGTCGACTGTTGTAGGTACTGTTGTGGTCGACTATTGTGGGTACTGTTGTGGTGGTCGACTGTTGTAGGTACTGTTGTAGTCGACTGTTGTGAGCACTGTTGTGGTGGTCGACTGTTGTAGGTACTGTTGTGGTCGACTATTGTGGGTACTGTTGTGGTGGTCGACTGTTGTAGGTACTGTTGTGGTCGACTGTTGTAGGTACTGTTGTGGTCGATTATTATAGGTACTGTTGAGGGTACTGTTGAGGCTGACTGCTGTTTTAACAATAATAACCCTTGACTGTGATGTGCTAAAACTTGTAAACCCTTAAAAAATGTAAAAAAAAGCAGCCCTGATTGTTGAAGGATATACAGGTTTCGTAAGTGATTGTATAAATTCTTGATAAATCCTACCTTCGAGGATTTTGACTTCTCCGGGTATATCAGGCTCAAGCATGACCTCGGAAGGCTCAAGCACTAGCTAACCTATTATTACGAGCCTTTACAAGCATCTTCGAGTCACATCAACGAGTCCTTGCAAGGTCATTGCCGTCCATGGCTATTTACCCATTATTTGACTAAATAAATGTTGTAAATTATGCTAAGAATGTGGAAGCAATATTAAACTAAGCATTGCATATCACCCTAATGTTTAATAATGTAATATTTAAAATGCTTAAATATATGCTTAAACGTATGCTTAAATGCCTAAATGCTTAAGAATATGCTTGATACTAAAACGTATTTATTACTACAAATAGGTAATTGTAATAGGTAGTAATAACAAATGGGTACTTTGAACCCTCTGAGTTCCGACATGTTGAGTAAGGGTTGTAAACTTCTATATGCAACTATATCTACAGCAGGAAATGTCTCTCTGGTTGTCTGTCCAAATTTGGAGGCCAGACGCCTGTGGCTAGCTTCATTCAAATTGGCAAGGGTGGGGGGGGGGCAAATTGGGTACCCCAGACCGATCTGTGTCCCGTCTGGGGTAGGGACCGGACGTAGGCTGGTCGTGGAACGCCTGAATTAAATGCTTAAAGAAATATTGCCTCTAACCCAATACTCTTTTGAATGAGATTTTCATGAATTGGGAAATGAAATCGGGCATATTGTGTCCGCAGAGTGTCGATGTTACTACCACATGCCAGTGCAGGCTACTAAACATATGGCCCTGTATGACTAACCATCCTGCGAGATGGGGGACTTTTATTACCACTGCTGCCTTATTCAATCTTGTGTTGATGATATCCTCAAAATGCATCCGGAGTCTGCCAGTGCAGACTGCCCATCACATGCCTCTATATGACTAACCATCATGTGTGATGGGGATATTTTAGCATCACCTAGTTAGCTTTTTGGACATATTGTACTCCACTTCATATAGTCTAGGGTAGCTGCACTAATGCAGATGTACCTCATGTATTAATAATACAAAAAAAAACAGTGCAGACTACTTATCACATGTCTCTGTATGACTAACCTGCCTGTGTGATGGGGAATTTTAGTATCAAGTAGCTAGCTTTTTTGACACACTGTACTTTCTTTCTTATAGTCTAGGGTAGCTGCACAAGTGCAGATGTACCTAATGTGTTAAAATTAATAAAAAAAAAATAATGTGACTGCAGCAGCATGTAGGATTTATAGAAATAATATTTGCACACAGTCCGTGATGCCGATATCCGTGGGGCCTCGTAGCCTGGTGGATAGCGCGCAGGACTCTTAATTCTGTGGCGCGGGTTTGATTCCCGCACGAGGCAGAAACAAATGGGCAAAGTTTCTTTCACCCTGAATGCCCCTGTTACCTAGCAGTAAATAGGTACCTGGGAGTTAGTCAGCTGTCACGGGCTGCTTCCTGGGGGTGGAGGCCTGGTCGAGGACCGGGCCGCGGGGACACTAAAAAGCCCCGAAATCATCTCAAGATAACCTCAAGATAACAGTCTGTTAGTGTCAGGTTAAACAACTGGCGGACCTCCACACAAGCAGAACTAGCAGCATTACAACTAGCTACCAGTACATTAAAAGCATTGGAGGAGGAATAATATTTTGTGATTCAAAGTCTGCTCTTCAAGCAATCGAATACTTCTGGAAGATAGACTGCAAGAGCCTCATACTCCCAATTATAAATGACCTAATCGCTGCACAGAGTAAAGGGTTTCGAATCTCCTTTGTATGGATACCTTCACACATAAATATAACCCATCATAATGAGACAGACATTGCTGCCAAATTAGCGTGTAACAAAGATGAAGTTGAATTAGATCTAGGTATCCCCATCTCTGCTGTCAAAACTGTATTGTTCCAAACACTCAGGTCTGATAAGAAAAGAATTACTGACTCCCAACGACCTGAAAGCACCAGTATAAAAGCTATGATTTTTACAAATCTGAAACCTATATTTATGGGCAGCACAAAACGTCCACCAGACTGTGCGACACAGTGGTTGCCAGGATCAGGTTGGGTTACCGTTACCTTTGGCAGGTGGCTACAGGTGACGGATTTCCCAATCCTGAACACTCCAGGTACAAACTCTGTGAGCAGAAACTGCGGCTTAATCTCCCACACTACATCCCCGAATGCCTAGTTATTAGACCTTTCACACCCGTTGGCATAAGGTATCTGGAGCTTTGAAATTACTTTATTCACTCTCGTGTTCTTGAAGATATCCTCATATTGCACCCAAAATTAGCCAGTGCAGACTACTGAACACATGGCCCTGTATGACTAACCATCCTGCGAGATGGAGACTTTTAGTATCACTGCTGCCTTATTCACTCTTGTGTTCATGATATCCTCATAATGCACCCGGAGTCTGCCAGTGCAGACTACTTATCACATGCCTCTGTATGACTAACCATCCTGTGTGATGGGGATTTTTAGCACCACGTAGCTAGCTTTTTGACACACTGTACTCCCCTTCATATTGTCTAGGGCAGCTGCACAAATGTAGATGTACCTAAATGTGTTAATATTTGTTTTTATTTGGTTTACTGAATATATAGATGAAAATGTCTATCTGAGGTTGGATGTTAAAGGAGGAATGGAAGGATAGGGAGATGGGGGAAAGAGGCAGGAGTGATGGTAGG
>NC_091196.1:28736022-28766022 GCF_040958095.1 Procambarus clarkii
TCAAATCAAATCGAGTGTCGTTTCGCTTAGTTCCACTAGACGTAGGAGTCATGCTTGCTATAGTAGCCTATATAAGCTTCCAGGTAGGGCTATAGGAATTACCTGCCACGATCCCTGACCGCTTCTTCCACCATCCAGTGGAGCAGTTTCCAATCAAGACAACTGATTTCGATAAGTTTATATCCCGTGCACCAGGGAACCGGTTCTTGTATTACAGCCCTAACCTGAACCTACTTGATAAACAACATCTTCAACAGCAATTTAGGTTTCAAGACCTTGGGAGGGGATAGATATTAATCTTCTTGTTTGAGGAGCTGTTCACTTGAGACAGTTAAGCAAGTCCCAGCTGTGTCTGGGTACAAGTGACAGGATGAACAACCCAGCGGGTTTTCTTCCTATTGGGGAGTGTTGTACATGCTGCTATGGCGGTGTGTCCACTCACAAGAAGAGTGGCGCTGCCCAATAAACTCGCCCCTCGGGGCAAAATTTAAGAAAAAAAAACTGGAGATGCAGAAAGACTCGTCGAGCGACAGGATCGGCTTCGCCGTCGGCATCTTGGGTGTAAACATTAGTTGTTTGAAATGTTTAGCCGAAAGGGAAGGTTTTAAAGGCACCAGATGGTTGAAATACTTTCCCTTTTTGCCTGGCACACTGGCCAACTGCCACGGGTATTTACTCGTCCATTTCTTACTGGAAAGAAAAGATCAGATTCGTTTCCAGTGGCTGGTCGGGTGTGTATTTATATTAGGGATAACGTCCTATTCACGTCCCAGGTAGGGTACCTGCTTGAATACCTGTTTGATGGAGTTCTGGAAGTTCTTCTACTCCCCAAGCCCGGCCAGAGGCCAGGCTTGACTTGTGAGCGCTTGGTCCAACAGGCTGTTGCTTGGAGCGCCCCACAGACTCACATACCCACCACAGCCCAGTTGTACCTGCATTTCTTGAAGAAAACTGTCTAGTTTTCTCTTGAAGATGTCCACGGTTGTTCCGGCAATATTTCGTATATTCGCTAGGAGGATGTTGAACAACCGTGGACCGCTGATGTTTATACAGTGTTCTCTGACTGCGCCTATGGCACCCCTGCTCTTCACTGGTTCTATTCTGCATTTTCTTCCATATCGTTCACTCCAGTATGTTGTTATTTTACTGTGTAGATTTGGGACCTGTCCCTCCAGTATTTTCCACGTGTATATTATTTGATCTCTCTTGTTTCCTTTCTAGTGAGTACATTTGTTGAGTTTTCAAACGATCCCAATAATTTAGGTGCATTATAATGTCTATGTATGTCGTATATGTTCTCTGTACTCATTCTATTTCAGCCATCTCTCCCACCCTGAAGTGAGTACTGAGCAGTACTAAAGATGGGACAGCACAAGTGTGTTTATTTTATTTAAGGGATAAGGTCCCACTCACGTCCCTGACAGGGTGTTTATATTTGGGATAAGATCCTCTCCCAGTTCCTGGCAAAGTGGGAGGGGGGTGGGGGGGGGATTATGAACCACCAAAGGGTAATCCTGAATATGGTATACAAAGACAAAGAGCAACAATCTCGCTTGTTTACAAGATACCGGTTCAACACTCTTCAAACTACGATCTTCCTTCATTCACTGGTACTTCGGCTTCTGAGGATAATTGATTGCCGGCGTACAGGAGAAGCATTGATAACTTGAATTGATGAACCATTTCTTATAGAATATGCTCAGGATAATATATTAAATTGTTCTATTGTAACATGTATATACATATATATATATATATATATATATATATATATATATATATATATATATATATATATATATATATATATGTCGTACCTAATAGCCAGAACGCACTTCTCAGCCTACTATGCAAGGCCCAATTTGCCTAATAAGTCAAGTTTTCATGAATTAATTGTTTTTCGACTACCTAACCTACCTAACCTAACCTAACCTAACTTTTTTCGGCTACCTAACCTAACCTAACCTATAAAGATAGGTTAGGTTAGGTTAGGTAGGATTGGTTAGGTTCGGTCATATATCTACGTTAATTTTAACTCTAATAAAAAAAAATTTACCTCATTCATAATGAAATGCGTAGCTTTATCATTTCATAAGAACAAAATTAGAGAAAATATATTAATTCAGGAAAACTTGGCTTATTAGGCAAATCGGGCCTTGCATAGTAGGCCGAAAAGTGCATTCTGGCTACTATGTACGACATATATATATATATATATATATATATATATATATATATATATATATATATATATGTATATATATATATATATAAATAGTAATTTAACAATACATTGTTTTTTTTTATTCTCTCTCTCTCCCTCTCTCTCTTCCCCCCTCCCTCCCTCCCTCCCATTCTCTGATATATTCTTGATAATATAGAACATTAAAACGGACATATAAAACATGCTGAAAAACACACACGCATAGTCATATAGTCAGACTGAGCCAAATTTGGCTTAAAATGTATTTATTGCTTGTGAGTTTAAGAGTCTTTTGTTTGAGTGTATTGTAGGCGATAAACCACTCCAAGCTACTTGACCGCTTGATAAAGACTCAAACCATAAGGGTTTGAGTGTATTGTAGGCGATAAACCACTCCAAGCTACTTGACCGCTTGATAAAGACTCAAACCATAAGGGTTTGAGTGTATTGTAGGCGATAAACCACTCCAAGCTGCTTGACCGCTTGATAAAGACTCAAACCATAAGGGTTTGAGTGTATTGTAGGCGATAAACCACTCCAAGCTACTTGACCGCTTGATAAAGACTCAAAACCATAAGGAAAACCATATTATTCAGCACCCCCTCTCCCTCTTCCTCCTTCAACCGTGTGTAACCCCAGGTGAAGGAAATGTTTATTATGTCTACTGAAGTGTGGATGACAATTTATATGTGTACAGTCCTGTGGTTTGTGTGAGACCATTGTTGGTGTACTTGCTTACTTATGTGCTTTCCTGGTATAACTCCAGCTTTCAACTCCCGCGAGGAATATATATATATATATATATATGTCGTACCTAGTAGCCAGAACGCACTTCTTGGCCTACTATGCAAGGCCCGATTTGCCTAATAAGCCAAGTTTTCATGAATTAAGTTACTTTCGACTACCTAACCTACCTAACCTAACCTAACCTAACTTTTTCGGCTACCTAACCTAACCTAACCTATAAAGATAGGTTAGGTTAGGTAGGGTTGGGTTGGTTAGGTTCGGTCATATATCTACGTTAATTTTAACTCCAATAAAAAAAAATTGACCTCATACATAATGAAATGGGTAGCTTTATCATTTCATAAGAAAAAAATTAGAGAAAATATATTAATTCAGGAAAACTTGGCTTATTATGCAAATCGGGCCTTGCATAATAGGCCGAAAAGTGCATTCTGGCTACTAGGTACGACATATATATATATATATATATATATATATATATATATATATATATACTTTTAGTGTAAAGGTATTTAGTTTTCAACCATTTCAAATGTAAATGTGGTTAAGGTAAGGTGATTATCAGAAGAAAGCCCTTGGCCAAAATTGTCAAAATGGCTTTATAGTGCTTTTTCCTTTCTAATTACTTTAACTTAATCATATTTTCATCTGACGTTGTTTATGATGAAAGCTTTAACTACCATTTTGTTTTAAAACAAAGTCTTGAATTTTGAGATAATTTAGAATATTTTAAAACATTCTAATTTAAAATAATTTAGAAATTATTATTTTGTATATATTTTGAAATTAAAGTCGATTTCGTGATATTAGATTACATAAAATAGTTTAAATAAGATCAAATTCTTTTCGATGTATTTACTTAGAATAGATTCGAATAAAATGGAATTAATTATGCAAGATTAAATGAATGAAATTAAATTAGAAATAAATTTATTTAACGAGTTTTTAGTTAATTAGATTCCAGTATATTTAATTAAAATATATTAGATAAAGTTAGGTTTTGGTAAGGGTAGTAGGAGCTTAGTAAAGCATAGTAAAGTAAACCATTGCTCTATCTTTCCTAGGCAATTAAGTAGGTATATTAGAGATTTTAATTTAGTTTATAGGTTAGACTGATAGAGTGTAATAAATTTTGGCTAATTAGCCAGCAAGAGTGATTAGTTGTACCATAAGTGTTTAAGCGGCGGGAAGGTCAACACTGTGGAGGGTCAACACTGTGGAGGGTCAACACTGTGGAGGGTCAACACTGTGGAGGGTCATAACTGTGGAGGGTCAACACTGTGGAGGGTCAACACTGTGGAGGGTCAACACTGTGGAGGGTCAACACTGTGGAGGGTCAACACTGTGGAGGGTCAACACTGTGGAGGGTCAACACTGTGGAGGGTCAACGATGTGGAGGGTCAACGATGAGGGGAGTCAACGATGAGGAGAGTCAACGATGAGGAGAGTCAACGATGAGGAGAGTCAACGATGAGGAGAGTCAACGATGAGGAGAGTCAACGATGAGGAGAGTCAACGATGAGGAGAGTCAACGATGAGGAGAGTCAACAATGAGGAGAGTCAACAATGAGGAGAGTCAACAATGAGGAGAGTCAACAATGAGGACAGCTATTAATAAAGAGAGTCAACAATGAGGAAAGTCTACATTGAGGAGAGTAAAACAAAAAACTTGAGAAAGAACAGAGAACCCGGAACAGAGGATAACAGAGTGACACCAAAGAGAACATGAGGAATGAACAAACCCGAGTTACGAGAGAAGCCGAGAGGCAATTTGAAAATGACATTGCTGCCAAAGCTCAGGACCAACCCCAAGCTGTTCTACAGCCCTTTAAGGAGGGAAACATGAGTGCAAGACCATGTTTTCAGATGGAGGAGACGAGAGGGAATTTTCGCCCAACAAAATATAATGAGGTATGTGAGGAACTCAACAAAAGATATCAGGAGGTCTTTACATTAGAACCAGCTTGAGATTGGAAATCTTTTAGGAGATTGTAAAAAGGGAAACATAGTCAGAATAGTCAAAAAAATGAGGGAAAGAAATAAGGCACTAACCAAAAACCTACAGATAAGTGTCATTTACAAGTGTTCAGTGTAAAGTGCTGGAGAAAGTAATCGGGTCGAAAATAGAGGACCATCTATGTGACGGAAGGTCAACATGGGGATTTAGAAAGGGAGAATCGTCCCTGATATACCTGACTAAGTGTTAGGAGAATACGTTAAACAATGCCAGGAAAAAGAAGGTTGGGTCGACTTTCGTTCTTCATGAGAACTGGTGAGCAAGATGGGGAAGCAGGCCGGAACAACTGGGAAGACCAAGGACTGAATTAGGGAGTAACTGAAGGATAGAAAACAAAGAGTCACAGTAAGAGAGGATGTTTCAAGCTGGAGGAATGTCCCCACCGAGGGTGGCACAAGGCTTTCTCCTGAGCCCTCTACTGTTTCTAATTTATGTGAATGACCAACGAGACGGCGCGACCTCTGACATGTCAATGTTTGCAGATGACGCAACGCTGATGAGGAATATAAAACATAGGAGAACTGTCGGAAGTTACAGGAGGACCTTGACAAGCTCCAGGAGTGGTCAGACAAATGGCCGCTGGAGTTCACTTCCAACAAATGTAAGGTAATGAAGATGGGAAAGAGAGAGAGGAGACCAGGAGGCTTCTATACTAAGAGGGGGAATTAATTACTGGAATCGGAGAAAAAATTTGGCAGTGGATAAAATTCCAGCACTAACAATTTTCACACATGAATAGGATAGCAACAGCAACGTATGAAATGCTGGCAAATGTATGAACATCATTTAGAGGCCAAAATCAGTGCTCCTACCGTACAATCTACACAATATTTCTTAGATCAGTAATGCAGCACCAACATGGACTCCGCTCCTTGAGAAGCATTAAGCCAAAATCTCATAAGAACAAAGGTTTGCAACACGACTGGTGTCATAGCAAAAAGGGTTAACCTACTAGAATAGGCAATAGAATATGATCACCATATACTACATACCGAGGGGAATAGATACGGTGGACAAGGATAGTCGCTTTAAATTGAGAACAAGTTGGACAAGAAGACACAGGTGAAAGCTGTGTTACGGGTAGTTAACAAGTGGAATATGAACTGAAGGAAGAAGTTGTGGAAGCCATCTGAACTTCAAGGCCATATTCTACAAAGAATCTGAACGTCAGAATAATTAAACTGTAACACAATAGGGTAAAACAAGTTTAGTAGACAGGGTATAAAGAGCTAGACCTGACTTCCCCGTAGACACGGATTATTAAGTTGTAGTTGTAGTAGTAGTAGTATTAGTAGTATTAGTAGTAGTCGTAGGAGGAGGAGGAGAAGAAGGGTGTTTTGTTGGAGTGTCTAGTGTTAGAGGTGAAGGCCTGATAGAGCATTGTCTCCGGGCCGGCTGCATGAGCAGCCAGCCAGCCAGCCAGCCAGGGCTCAGCACAGAACAACCCGACGGGCCTTTAACGTAGAGGGGCGGTGATGTGCACGTCAACACGCTCTTGTTGGCTATTGAGGAATTATGTCATATCTCAGAGTCATTGTTGGTCCGCTTCCTCCTTGAGAAATAAAATTATATGATCACTCTTCAACGACTCAGTTCCTTAATAGTGTCTCCCTTCAGATGATATAGATCTTCATGTTCTTATTCTTTATAAGCTAGAGACAAGGTTTTGACTCTCTTGCATTCAAGAATAGCCGATACCTTTCTCGACTATATATATAATATATATATATATATATATATATATATATATATATATATATGTATATATATATATATATATATATATATATATATATATATATATATATATATATATATATATAATGATAAACCTGAATAGTACACAGGACTCGCTACAACTTGAAAGCTCCAATTGCCCGTACTGGAACTATAGAGCCTCCGCCCGCGTGATGACTCTATGGCTTAAACCTGCACTAAGTGAAATAGTTGACCACATAACCCTAATACACTCGGGCATAGGGATGAATGAGTTCACGAAGACTCTGATCCTGTGCTCTTGTTGGGTGGTGGTACAGTGGTACAGCACTAGGGGTGGTGGTACAGCACTAGGGGTGGTGGTACAGTGGTACAGCACTAGGGGTGGTGGTACAGTGGTACAGCACTAGGGGTGGTGGTACAGTGGTACAGCACTAGGGGTGGTAGTACAGTGGTACAGCACTAGGGGTGGTAGTACAGTGGTACAGCACTAGGGGTGGTAGTACAGTGGTACAGCACTAGGGGTGGTGGTACAGTGGTACAGCACTAGGGGTGGTAGTACAGTGGTACAGCACTAGGGGTGGTGGTACAGTGGTACAGCACTAGGGGTGGTGGTACAGTGGTACAGCACTAGGGGTGGTGGTACAGTGGTACAGCACTAGGGGTGGTGGTACAGTGGTACAGCACTAGGGGTGGTAGTACAGTGGTACAGCACTAGGGGTGGTAGTACAGTGGTACAGCACTAGGGGTGGTGGTACAGTGGTACAGCACTAGGGGTGGTGGTACAGTGGTACAGCACTAGGGGTGGTGGTACAGTGGTACAGCACTAGGGGTGGTGGTACAGTGGTACAGCACTAGGGGTGGTGGTACAGTGGTACAGCACTCGAGTTTGCATCACTCGGGAGGAGGTTCTAGTCCCAACAAGGCCGTTTGGAACTTTCAAATATTAAATATATATATATATATATATATATATATATATATATATATATATATATATATATATATATATATATATAAACCTGGAATACTCAATCCGTTAAGAATATCAACGTTGAAATTTCTCTCGGTCGCGTGGCACATTAAATGACAAAAGTTACAGCGTTGAGAATGCCTCGTATCAAGTGCTTCTTCACTCGGTTTCCTCCATAGTTCGCGGAAAGCCTCGCGATAATCACCTCTCGATCGTCTGTAATTATGCCATGAACGTAATTAATAGGTGTCTTTAGGAAGACGGGTGGGGTGGGTGGGTGGGTGGGGGTCAATACCTGACCCGAACGGGGTCATCTTCAGACGAGGGTGGGAAGGGGAAGGGGGTGGGATTGGGGTGGATGGAAGGGGGGGGGGGGAAGTGACCTAGCTTTTCACTCCACTTGCGGCTAGGTGAGGTTGCACTTTCACTCCAGGTCCGCGCGTCTCTATTCTCCATCACTGTCCCTTGCTGGTGACTGCGTCAATTAATTAGTTTTAGAGGTTTATAGAAGGAGCGGTTTAGGCTCGCGTGTTTAGATGCGGGCGGTGCGGGTGTATATATATATATATATATATATATATATATATATATATATATATATATATATATATATATATATATATATATATGTATATATATATATATATATATATATATATATATATATATATATATATATATATATATATATATATATATGTTGTACCTAGTAGCCAGAACGCACTTCTCAGCCTACTATGCAAGGCCCGATTTGCCTAATAAGCCAAGTTTTCATGAATTAATTGTTTTTCGACTACCTAACGTACCTAACCTAACCTAACCTAACTTTTTCTGCTACATAACGTAACCTAACCTATAAAGATAGGTTAGGTTAGGTTAGGTAGGGTTGGTTAGGTTTGGTCATATATCTACGAAAATTTTAACTCCAATAAAAAAAAATTGACCTCATATACAATGAAATGGGTAGCTTTATCATTTCATAAGAAGAAAATTAGAGAAAATATATTAATTCATGAAAACTTGGCTTATTAGGCAAATCGGGCCTTGCATAGTAGGCTGAGAAGTGCGTTCTGGCTACTAGGTACGACATATATATATATATATATATATATATATATATATATATATATATATATATATATATATATATATATATATATATATATATATATATGTGTGTGTGTATCTTAATCATCGCCCCCCCCCCCCTCCTCCACGCCTTTTGAAGACGAGAAAAAGTCCTTAGTAGTCATCTTGGCGACTCTTGTGTACTCAGCAACATGTCAACCTTCTGCAACGACTTTTAAATCATTTAGGGAGTGAAATTGTTGTGTTTCATTGTTTGTGTAAATGTGAGACCGCAAGTTCTCACATTCTGGTTAAGGGTGTATTTGTTTTTTTTTTCTCACTCTCTCTCTCTCTCTCTCGTATTCCTGGAAACTCGTAAAGGAGACTATCACACTAATGATGTTTGCATTTCCCTTTGCTGCTGTTGACGGATTTTCACGGCATGCTCATAGATGGCAGCGACATTACGGATGGAGAAATGTGATTATTTGTCCCATCACACGGCACGCATTTGTCCTTAATGCACTGAGGAACGATTTACATAAGACTCCCCTTGGAGTGAAGGAAGATGCGCGCGTGTTCTTTCGGGGGAGACCTTGCGAAACTAGGGCGGGGCGCAGGGCGCTGAGGAGAAGTGGGCTTGCGGTCTCTTTGTTGACTTAGAAAGCAATCTCGACCGGGCAAGAGGTCGGACAACATATATCTCTGCCCATTTACAGCTGCTGATCACACGCGAGGTGATCACAGCATCGAGAGCTATTGAACACTCTTTTTTTTTTCTTCTTCCCTATAGAGCAGCAGCCTGAACCGATTGAGAGTTTCGCCACTGCTCTCTGTGAGGCTCTGGCGCAAGAGTTAGCTCTTCAGGTGGTGGGTGATGATGCGTGAGAGAGAGAGAGAGAGAGAGAGAGAGAGAGAGAGATCGTACTGAATAAACCTTCACAGATGAAACAGCAGCTGACAGAAGTGACCTTTATATCACCTCGTTATAGAACCAATTTAAATGAATTACGAAGAATCAATTTAATGGTGAGTTTAGACACAAATAAGCTACTGACATTGCTTATATATAACCTTACCTGCCTTTACAATAATACCAGTTTCGAATACGAAATTACGCTAAGTACATACTATTAACAAGAACAAACAAAGACAATTGTGTCTTAAGTTTTTCTTTTATTATTGAACTTGGATTAAATATTACTGTTATGGGAGGGAGAGAATTATGAAGGGAAAGCGCCCAGCCATTAAGACTATATACCACTGAGAAGGGGTTAGGATAAGAATTTGGGATGAGACGGGGAGAAGGGAATGGTGCCCAACCACTTGGACGGTCGGGAATTGAACTCCGACCTGCATGAAGCGGGACCGTCACTCTTCCGTCCAGCCCAAGTGGTTGGACTTGCTGTTTTGGGGTTAATTAGGATTTTGTTTTCATATGGTTCCTCCGCTTCGTTCGCAAGGTAACATTGCAACGATTTCCGACGGTAGCTTTAACATCCCTACCTTGAGGTTACCTTGAGGTGCTTCCGGGGCTTAGTGTCCCCGCGGCCCGGTCGTCGACCAGGCCTCCTGGTTGCTGGACTGATCAACCAGGCTGTTAGACGCGGCTGCTCGCAGCCTGACGTATGAGTCACAGCCTGGTTGATCAGGTTACCATACGATAACTTTATACAATTTATAAACGTTTTCTTTAGAACGTTTCCTTAGGGTAAGTTAAAACGTTTTCGAACGGTAGTTGAAAATGTTTCATAGCGGAAATTTTATAACGTTTCCAATCGGTAACTTTAGAATGTTAACGAACGGTAGCTTATGAAGATTTTTGAAGAGTAACTTGAAAATTCGTCTAAACAGTAACGTGAAAACTTTAAGAGTGGCTTCACAGTTACCTGATATGGTAACTTGATTGAGGACGTAGGATTGAGGACGTAGGATTGAGGACGTAGGATTGAGGACGTAGGATTGAGGACGTAGGATTGAGGACGTAGGAAAATGAAACGAAAATTCCGAATATTTTCGTGTTTCAATGCATTGTGTGTGTGTGTGTGTGTGTGTGTGTGTGTGTGTGTGTGTGTGTGTGTGTGTGTGTGTGTATTTACTATTTGTATCTACTATTGTATTTACTATTTGTGTCTGTAGAATCGAGGTATTAGCTCTGACCCCCGCCTTTCTAACCAGTCTTTTTTTCCTCTATTACATCTACTTCATCTATTTCTCTCAAATACACACATCCCCAGGAAGTAGGCCATGGCAGCCGTCTAACTCCTAGGTATCTATTTACTGCTAGGTTAACAGGGGCATGAGGGGTGAAAGAAACTCTGCCCATTTGTTTTCGCCTCCACCAGGAATCGAACCCGGGCAATTAGGACTACGATCGCCAAGCGCTGTCCACTCAGCCTGGTGTGTATGTGTGTATGTGTGTGTGTGTGTGTGTGTGTGTGTGTGTGTGTATTCACCTAGTTGTACTGGCGGGGGTTGAGCTCTGCTCTTTCGGCCCGCCTCTCAACTGTCAATCAACTGTTACTAACTACTAACTAACTAATTCCCCCCCCCCCCCGACACACACACACACCCAGGAAGGAGCCCGTAACAGCTATCTTACTCCCAGGTACCTATTTGCTGCTTGGTAACAGGGGCATCAAGGGTGAAAGAAACTCTGCCCATTTGTTTATGCCTAGTCTGGGAATCGAACCCGGGCCACAGGATTACGAGTTCCGTGCATTGTCCACTCAGCTACCAGACCCCTTCCCCCCCGATGTGTGTCTGTGTGTGATAATTGTTGCATGATTGAGGATGTCTGCGTGGCTCGAGGAGCAATGACAACAATGTAAGAGGACAATAATATGTTTTAACAGACGGTGAGTCACAATAACGTGGCTGAAGTATGTTGACCAGACCACACACTAGAAATTGAAGGGACGACGACGTTTCGGTCCGTCCTGGACCATTCTCAAGTTGAATCGACTTGAGAATGGTCCAGGACGGACCGAAACGTCGTCGTCCTTTCAATTTCTAGTGTGTGGTCTGGTCAAAATATGTTTTAACGATAGACAGGAAATTTATAATATCCAAAGACGTTACAATAGACAGAGAACTCACTAACATAAAGGATCTTATGAATAGGACAGAAACCTTCCAAATAGAAAGGGATCTTACTAATAAACAGGAACCTTGCTATAGACAGGTAAAAAACAAGTTGACTCAAACAAGGTCAGAGACAACAATTGTATAAAGTATCTATAATGATATTTTATTTCCATATAAGACATTTAGGTTTCCAAATTATAAAGTAACAAACTTCAATAAGATGTGTGATATATTATCAAAATTAGATTCAGCTTTTATGCTTGAAAAACCTATTTGTAAATACGGAGCGGACTAAAGAAATAAATTAGTAAATACCATTAAAGAAATAACAAGAAAATCCAAGAAAAGCTACAAAACAACGAGAAGACAAAAAGCAATCTTGCATATGAAAGATAGTTACCGGATGTAGCAGGGCAACAAAGGAAAGCATTTCTATTTATATATATAAAAGGAAGATGTGTGCTTGTCCGAGGTTGTAGGCCAGACACTTGAGACAAGGCTCACCCACCTTGGCACGGTGAGTGTTGAAGGGTTGGTGCATAACATGGCAGGGTGTCAGGCTCGGCCCCATTGCTCTCAGTATAATGTGGCCTCCTTCGATAGTTCTTACTCATGAAGTGCTTGGCCATTTAGTAAAAAAATAAAAATGCAATATTGTAAAAATTACACACTGATGTCTGCAAAATTAATAAAAAATTATGTATATCGCAGTTTGCCCTTAATAAGGCCAAGAAACATTGATGATGTTATCTAAAACAGTTTGCTAGAAGCCCCAGACCCAGCACAGAGCGCACCTGGGAATTTTCATACACTCTTCCCTACATACAACTCTCCCTCTATACGCCTCTCCATACACAGTACTCAGAGAGAAACTGACTCTCTCTCTTTTCCTCACTAAGACCAGGGTTCATTAGGAATGTCTTTGATATTCCTAGTGAATATGCAAACTAACATCAATTAATTGTTCAACTTCAACTCATCTGAATACTGACTCTAGAACCACATTTATTCGTTTTGAATATTATCCATTTGCATAAAAAATAAACTTTATTTGGTGCTAAGTTGGAGTCAAGTTAGTAACATTATGCCGCTGGAGTCAAGTCTATGTCCAGAGCCTTCATGTGGTCGTCTGACAGGATTTCACTCTCTCCGAGTTTGCATAATTAACATATTGCCGGCCGCACGAGATGGCAACAGTCACAATAATCTTAGACAATTCGTGACACTCTAACTACGTGTGTCTGAGAGGGTCGCTAATACGCTAAAGACGCACGATTTATGTGCGTATTTAGTTTATATTAATAGTACTAGCTTAAACCATTTGTATAAGTATGAGGAAGAATGTTGAATATCTGGACATAATGGAGAAGCATTTTACAAACAAAAGTATGAAAATACCTTTATTCGGAGATTTGGTCATAAAAATAAGATGGGCTTTTGACGGTTCATGACGCAGAACGACTCCTATGGCCAGCAGGCAGAAGGGTGACAACGTCGAGACGCTGAAACACTGGTCATTGTAAGCACCACGTAAAGGAAGTGTTGGGAGGAGTGACAGCTGAACCACCTGCCTGCGCCTGCCCGCTCCGCCCACCGCCATAACTGGCAGGGACAAGATGTTCAGTGACCCCCGTCCGACCCACTCACAACGTCTGGTCACCTCTTGACTCCAAGCAGGCGTGTCCCATCATCCTATGGATACACGTCAAGCAGCGCTCGAACTATGGGGGCTTCTCCAACTGTAGCTTCAAGCTAGGTGATTCCTTCACTTGCTGTCGGTGTTACTTAATGCTTCATGCAGACTTGTTCCGATTCAGTAAAGTGAAAACACCTGGTTCATGTTGGTCAAAACTATTCGTGCAGGGCGTGGGTGTGGGAGACCTGGTGATTTGTAGTAAAGCTATGACCTGGTGAACTGTGGAAAATAAACCTGATATCTCGGGACGTGGAGGCCTCACAGTAGTGAAAGAGACTTCTTATGACCTCGTAGCATGCGTCTGTTGTTGACCAGGGAGCCCAGGTTGTCTCTAGAGGGTCACAAGGTTATCACCGGGTTTACTAGATCACAGGTTTCCTGATCAGGCAGGAAGGTTCACAGGTTGACAAGGAGTTCACAATATTCAGGCTATTCAGTTCATACGTCAGGCTGCGAGCAGCCGCGTCTAACAGCCTGGTTGATCAGTCCAGCAACCAGGAGGCCTGGTCGACGACCGGGCCGCGGGGACACTAAGCCCCGGAAGCACCTCAAGGTAGCCTCAAGGTATTCACAGCGGCTCGCCTGGTCACCAGCGATTCACCAAATTAAAAGTCGCTCTCGGGATCAATAGTGGCTGACCGAGTAACTATCGATGCAAATGCAATTTTACGAGATGCAAATGGTTGATCAAATACCGTGTCTTTAAGGCCACACACCAGGTCACTAAGAAGTCCACGTAGGCGGATAGAAATAATCTCAGCTACATCCTTGTGAGATAAATCTTATTACCTCAAAAAAACTTACTTGAACTTAAAGAAGAAGCCTATGCAGGAAGTGTCGTGGCTCGCTAATGGGGTGTAGTAATGAATGGGTATAATGGCCTTATGTTGTGGTGGGCAGGATGTCCCGAGTGGTCCACAGGGTTCTGTAATCAGCTTTTTATCTGGATGACATACGAGGGAAAGCCAGCCGAATGGCTTGTAACCTCGAAGGACGGGGCGATGTTATTACAGCTGATGATTATACTCCCTCTCACCCCCCCTTAACTTTAAGAATTACAACAACCGGTTTGGCGTCCACGAAATGGTGACTGATGCCGCCAATTATCTCTCTTTTCCTCTCTAATCATCTTTTATTTATTTAATCTCTTCTCGCTTTCTGACGGCATAAATCACGTCTTTAATCACAGTCGACAATCAGGAGCTTCTGAGTGTGTATTTATAGCAGCAATGCGGTAATTTCTTGTTTGTGTAGTCCTTGTCGTATACCTCCGTGACTGTCTGCGACACTAGCATGCGTGCGACGGGGGGACACGCATTCCGTGGCTGCCTGTAGACACTTACTGGTGCTGCCAGATAGCCTCTGCGTGTCCCAAACGCGCATTCCGTGGCTGTGTTGCCTGTCACTCGTGTGTTGCGTGCGACGGTCACCGCTATATGTAGCGGCCCGTCCCTATAAAGTGGTGGTTGTAAATGTCTGCCATGTGGGCGACGCCGCGGCTGACGGCCGTGGGTTCGAGACCCGGCTCAAGACACCGGGTTGGTGGTTCGAGCACTTGAGGTTCATACGTTTTGAGGGAAGGAGGGGGAGGGGAGGGGGTATCCAGAAGATGCACCGCCCTCTTCGTACTCCACCTGGTACAGATAGGCCTGGTCGACGACCGGGCCGCGGGGTCGCTGAGCCCCGGAATCACCTCAAGGTAATCTCAACGTAACCTACCTGGAGGTTTGGGGGTGGACCACCAACAGCGGCACTCACATTATACTGGCACCACCACAACACTCTGTGTGGGTGTCACGAAGCTCACCACCACCACCACCACCATCACCACCACCACCACCCCCATCACCACCATCACCACCACCATCACCACCAACACCATCAGCACCACGACGAACACAATAGCACCACCCGCACCTCCACCACCCGCACCACCATCACCACCATCACCACCATCACCACCATCACCACCACCACCACAGCTGCAGGTCTCTGGAGTTGTGAGGAGCACCACCTTTGAAGAAAACAATCAGAAACAAGTTACTAAAACAAGTGAAGATTAACTTTGTAGCTTGGAGCCAGCGCGTGCTTGTAGAGAAAGGCATGCCAACCGATCAGGTAAACTTTAACGACAACGGAGTTTAAGATTCAGCTAAAGAGGGAATGATGGGTGGATTGTATATATCATCCTAGACTAATGCTGTTTCAGCATTGGAGAACCAGACTGGATCAGTTGCGAACATTTTAAAAGGACCTGGAGAGTATCTGACAGACAGGAAACAGAGGTGAAGTGGTTGAGAAAGTGTCAGAGTAGGAAGAAGTGACAAAAGTGACCCACTAGGCTCGGTGCGATCCAAAACAGAGAATAGTAAGAGCCGAAGAACACATTCTCGACTGTACAGGTGAATCCAAACAAACTGCTGGAATGGGTGGACAAATGGCAGCTAGAGTTTAATCCCCCAAATGTAAAGCAATGAGGTTTGGGAGTGGGGCAAGGAGGCCCACTCCCAGACTTAAGGAAACTTTTTATGAACCTAAGTCAGGAATTCTTAAAGATTCTATGCCCAGCGTATGTTAGGCCAGTCCTAGAACATGCAGCTGCTGCATATTCAATCTCTAGTAAAGTAACTACTAAAATATCAAGTAAAGTACATGTAAACAATTATATAGTTTTAAGACAGTACACAAGTGTGATTTGTGTACTGTACAGTACAGAATATTAGGTTATTATTGTCTACTAAGATTATCATTCCCATAAGATTATCATTACCATAAGATTATCATTCCCATAAGATTATCATTCCCATAAGATTATCATTCCCTAATAAGATTATCATTCAAGATTATCATTATTATCATTCCCGGTGATAATATAGTGAGGTGGATTTTGTTAAGAAAATAGTTTTAAAGAGTGCTTAGAGAGGTGATAACACAGAGCCAAGCGCAGGTATAATACCCGAGTGAATATATAATAATTCCGGAGTATATTATATATCATTTCAAAAGCCGGAATTAATGATCATGAGACTTGACCCGGAATTACTGATCACGGAATATTACCAGGTATTACTAATCATATAAAAATACTCGGTATTGTCCAACTACTTGGGCTGGACGGAAGAGAGCGACGGTCTCGCTTCATGCAGGTTGGCGTTCAATCCCCGACCGTCCATTAAGTGGTTGGTCACTATTCCTTTCCCTCGTCCCATCCCACCTGAAATCCTTATCTCTGATCCCTTCCAAGTGCTATATAGTCGTAATGGCTTGCATGATGCTTTCTCCCCATCCCTCTAATGGTTGTTCGGAGGGATGGGGAGTTCCCTTCCCATCCCTCCCTTCCCATCTCTCCTCCTCGTATCGTCTCTCGCTCTGTTCCACTTCAGCTCCACCAATCAACCTCCTGCTGGGGAAGCCGTCGAAAAGCAACCTGGGTAATGTGATCCATCGCGGCAGTACTTGGAGCTCAGATAATGAGTTTGTACGGGCGGTATAATAGTCCAGTTTGAAGTGCTGATCAAGTGAAGCGCTCGTTAAATCTCTCCAGCTGTGTTGTTTAAGCGCAGCCACTGCAATAGGCAAGGTTGTTTAAAATAATAAAGCCTAAAGGGAACTTATATCAAGGTGAAGTGATAATGAAGAACAAGAAGAGGAAGCCAAAGAGGGGAAGAAGAGGGGAAGAAAAACAGTGGAAAAAGATGGATAAAGATGTGAAATACACGCCTGTGCTTCCCTAATCGTGCTTATGTGTAGGGAGAACTATAGCTCTTGGGCCCGCCTCTTATAGTTTTTCACTGTCTGCTCACTGAATTAGTAGGGATATAGTACTCGCCTATCAATTGTTTATAAATACTCCTTTTGTCAAATGTAACTCATTTCCAATCATTCCAGCCTATCTCTATGACTATAATCTCATATAATGTAGGAGTCATGGTAACGACATATAAAATACTAGAATTGACAAGTGGAATGAAAACATTGGCTTGAAGAATGATGGAACAAGTGAACGGAGATAAAACTAGGTTGCTCAGATGAGTAATAAAAATATTAAGAACTTTTTTTAATAGGATCAGTGAATAGGGTGAATAGGTCGAAGGTAGTTAAGTCATTGCGGTAGGCGTCAGACATAGCCAGGCCCCAGGAGCTGATGCTCTACCTAAGAGACACTTTTAGGTGAGATCACATGTCTTCCTTGGGAACGTCTTCCTTGGGAACGTCTTCCTTGGGAACGTCTTCCTTGGGAACGTCATCCTTGGGAACGCCTTCATTGGGAACGTCTTCATTGGAAACGTCTTTCTTGGGAACGTCTTCCTTGGGAACGTCTTTCTTGGGAACGTCTTCCTTGCGAACGTCTTCCTGGCGAACGTCTTCCTTCGGAACGTCTTCCTTGCGAACGTCTTCCTGGCGAACGTCTTCCTTGGGAACGTCATCCTTGGGAACGCCTTCATTGGGAACGTCTTCATTGGAAACGTCTTTCTTGGGAACGTCTTCCTTGGAACTTCGTTTGGAGAACGGAAACCCCAAAACAAAATTTTTCATACACATATTTTCTTGCTTTCTTGAGCTTACCTAGCGAGAGGTACTCCCTGGCATGAGGTATTTACCTGGAATGGGAGCACTTACCTGGTGTGAGTTAATTAATCCTTTCTGTAACCTTCGTGAGACGCAAGATTCGCTGCGTGTTGTAGCAAATAACAGTCATTAGCATATTAATTGTTCTGGCTTCCTGCTCCTCATCATGGAGGTGGGTCTCCCCCCCCACAATTTTTTTTAGAGATATACGATTATGTAATTATATTTGTGCTGTCTGGCACTGGTGTTTTATATATGTTTTAAGCCTCACTACACACATCTTCCTTTGTTTGCTGTGACTAACATATATTAAACACACAACACACACACTCACACACACTCACTCACTCACACACTCACTCACTCACACACTCACTCACTCACTCACTCACTCACTCACTCACTCACACACTCACACACACACACACTCACACAAAACACACACACACACACACACACACGCGCGCACACACCTCTTCCCTGTCTCAGGAACCTGTACACCTGTTGATTGACGGTTGAGAGGCGGGACCAAAGAGCCAGAGCTCAACCCCCGCAAGCACAATTAGGTGAGTACAATTAGGTGAGTACACACACACACGCACACGCACGCACACGCACACGCACACACACACACACACACACACACACACACACACACACACACACACACACACACACACACACACACACACACACATACAGATAATCAGGGAAATGGCTACTGAAGTTCAACACCAGCAAGTGTAAAGTTATGGAAATCCGACTAGGTGACGGAAGACCAAAGGGTCAGTACAAAGGGAAGCGAAACTATTTGTGACAACGCGAGAAAGAGACCTGGGAATGAACGTACATCAAATCTAACTTCTGAGGCACATATAAATTGGATAACGACTCTATGCAGCGCACTCTATGCTAACAAAATTTAGAACGTCATTGAGAAACTTAAATAAGGAGGCATTCGGAACGTTTTACACAACCTACGTGAGACCAGTTTTAGAGTATGCAGCCCCATCATGGAGCCCTACCAAAAGAAACACATTAGGAAACTGGAAAAGGTTCAGAAATTTGCGACGAGAGTTCTATGGGATGGGATATGAAGAGCGCCTGAAGGAACTGAACCTGACGACGTTAGAAAAATGGAGGGATTGGGGAGATATGATAGCAGCATACAAAATACTTTCGGGGATTGACCGAGTGGAAATTAACGAAATGTTTATACGGAATACCAACAAAACAAGAGGACATGGGCGGAAGCTGGAAACACAGTTGAGTCATAGAAATGTTAGAAAGTTTTCTTTTAGCGTGAGAGTAGTGGGGAAATGGAAAGAACTAAAGGAGCACATTGTGGAAGCAAACACAATTCATAACGTTAAAACTATATATGATAAAGAAGAACAGGCGTCAGTGCTTTAAACAACCGGCTGCTAAAAAGGCGAGATCCAAGAGCCAATGCTCGACCCTGCAGACACAAATAAGTGAGCACACACACACACACACACACACACACACACACACACACACACACACACACACACACACACACACACACACACACACACACACACTGGTAGGTCTGGTAACTGAGCGGACAGCGCGCAGGACTCGTAATTCTGTGGCGCGGGTTCGATTCCCAGACCTGGCAGAAACAAATGGGCAAAGTTTCTTTCACCCTGATACCCCTGTTACCTAGCAGTAAAGAGGTACCTGGGAATTCGACAGCCGTTACGAAGCTGCTTCCTGGGTGTGTGTTCTCACCTAATTGTGATTGCGGGGGTTGAACTCTGGCTCTTTGGTCCCGCCTCTCAACCGTCAATCAACAGGTGTACAGATTCCTGAGCCTATTGGGCTCTATCATATCTACACTTGAAACTGTGTATGGAGTCAGCCTCCACCACATCACTTCCTAATGCATTCCATTTGTCAACCACTCTGACACTAAAAAAGTTCTTTCTAATAACTCTGTGGCTCATTTGGGCACTCAGTTTCCACCTGTGTCCCCTTGTGCGTGTGCCCCTTGTGTTAAATAGCCTGTCTTTTTCTACCCTATCAATTCCCTTGAGAATCTTGAATGTGCTGATCATGGCCCCCTAACTCTTCTGTCTTCCAGCGAAGTGAGGTTTAATTCCCGTAGCCTCTCCTCGTAGCTCATACCTCTCAGCTCGGGTACTAGTCTGGTGGCAAACCATTGAACTTTTTTTTAGTTTAGTCTTATCCTTGACTAGATACGGACTCCATGCTGGGGCTGCATACTCCAGGATTGGCCTCACATATGTGGTATACAAAGTTCTGAGTGATTCCTTACACAAGTTTCTGAATGCCGTTCTTATGCTGGCCAGGCTGGCATATGCCGCTGATGTTATCCTCTTGATATGGGCTGCAAGGGACAGGTCTGGCATGATGTCAACCCCCAAGTCTTTTTCTCTCTCTGACTCTTGAAGTATTTCATCTCCCAGATGATACCTAGTATCTGGCCTCCTGCTCCCTACACCTATATTCATCACATTACATTTGCTTGCGTTAAACTCTAACAACCATTTGTTTGACCATTCCTTCAGCTTGTCAAGGTCTTCTTGAAGCCTCAAGCAGTCCTCCTCTGACTTAATCCTTCTAATAATTTTGGCTTCGTCAGCAAACACTGAGAGAAATGAATCTATACCCTCCAGGAGATCATTTACATATATCGGAAACAAGATAGGACCGAGTACACAGCCCTGTGGGACTCCACTGGTGACTTCACGCCAGTCGGAGGTCTCACCCCTCACCGTAACTCTCTGCTTCCTATTGCTTAGGTACTCCCTTATCCACTGGAGTACCTTACCAGCTACACCTGCCTGTCTCTTCAGCTTATGTACCAGCCTCTTATGCGGTACTGTGTCAAAGGCTTTCCGACAATCCAAGAAAATGCAGGCCGCCCAGCCTTCTCTTTCTTGCTTAATCTTTGTCACCTAGTCGTAGAATTCTATTAAGCTAGTCAAGCAAGATTTACCCTCCCCGGACCAATGTTGGTGATTTGTCACAAAGTCCCTTCTCTCCAGATGTGTTACCAGGTTTTTTCTCACGATCTTCTCCATCACCTTGTATGGTATACAAGTCAAGGATACTGGCCTGTAGTTCAGTGCCTCTTGCCTGTCGCTCTTTTTATATATTGGGACCACATTCGCCGTCTTCCATATTTCTGGTAGGTCTCCCGTCTCCAGTGACCTACTATACACTATGGAGAGTTGCAAGCAAAGTGCCTTTGCACACTCATTCAGTACCCATGGTGAGATCCCGTTTGGACCAACAGCCTTTCTAATATCCAGATCCAGCAGGTGTCTCTTGACCTCCTCTCTCGTAATTTTGAATCCTTCCAAGGCCGCCTGGTTTACTTCCCTTTCTCCTAGCACAATGACCTCACCTTGTTCTATTGTGAAAATCTCCTGGAACCTCTTGTTGAGTTCTCCACACACCTCTTTGTCATTCTCTGTATACCTGTCCTCGCCTGTTCTAAGTTTCATTACCTGTTCTTCCACTGTTGTTTACCTCCTGATGTGACTATGGAGTAGCTTTGGTTCCGTCTTGGCTTTGTTTGCTATATTATTTTCATAATTGTTCTGTTTCTCTTCTCACCCTGACGTACTCATTCCTGGTTCTCTGCTTTCTGGCGTTCTGTTATTCCGGAAGTTCCTCCACGCCTTTTTTTCAGTACCTTTGCTTCCATACATGCCCTCTTATACCATGGATTCTTCTTTTGCTTCTCCGATTTTTCCCTTTGGGCCGGGATAAACCTGTTTACTTCCTCCTGACACTTTTGGGTGACATAGTCCAACATATCTTGTACAGACTTGGCTCTGAGGTCTGTGTCCCAAGGTATTTCACTTAGGAAACTTCTCATCTCCTCATAGTTCCCCTTTTGGTATGCCAGCCTTTTGTTTCCTAGATCTTTTTTGGTGGAGATAATTCCTAGCTTTACCAGGTGCTCAAAGTTCAATACACTGTGATCACTCATTCCCAAGGGTGCTTCCATCTTAACTTCCCTTATATCCCACTCATTTAGGGTAAATATCAGATCGAGCATGGCTGGTTCATCTTCCCCTCTCATTCTTGTTGGTCCCTTGATATGCTGGCTTAGAAAGTGGCTTGTTGCCACGTCCAGCAGCTTAGCTCTCCATGTTTCTGGTCCTCCATGCGGATCTCTGTTCTCCCAATCTATCTTCCTGTGGTTGAAGTCTTTCATGATTACTAGTCCAGATCCATTCCTGCTAGAAACAGAAGCTGCTCTCTCTATTATGTTAATGGTGGCCATGTTTTTTCTATCATATTCCTGTCTGGGTCTTCTGTCATTTGGTGGTGGATTATATATGACTACGACTATAATTTTTGGTCCTCCAGTTGTTATGGTACCTGTTATGTAGTCACTGTAACCTTCATAGCCCTGAATAACCCTCTCCTCAAAATCCCAGCCCTGTCTTACCAGCAGAGCTACACCACCACCGCCTCTTCCTTCTCTCTCTTTCCTCATAACATAATATTCCTGTGGGAACACTGCATTTGTTATGATTTTCGTTAGCTTTGTTTCTGTGAGTGCTATTATGTCTGGGTTTTCTTCTAGTACCCATTCTCCAAGCTCATTTACTTTATTTGTAATTCCATCTATGTTAGTGTACATTGCCTTGAGGCTCACTTTCTTCTGTCCATTCTCAAATCGCCTCCTTGGTGAGTGTTCTGCTGGTGGGAGAAGTTGTTCGATGGGTGTGAGGATTTGTGAGGTGGATAACAGGGTCTCAGAGGATACTAGGGGGAGGGGTGGGGGATCAAGTGAAGGGGGGGGGGGGCAGGGTGGGTATGGGATGAAGGAGGAGGGAGGATCGGAAGGAAAAGGGGGAAGGGGGGACATGGCGGGAGGAGGGGAGGGGTAGAAGGGTGGGAATGGGGTGTGGGGGGAGGGAGATTTGGCTCAGCATTTGAGTGGGGGCAAGGAGGGTTTGCAGTAGGGGGTTTTTCTATGCAGAGGAGGGTGGTGTGATTGCTCTCTCTTCTTTTGTTACTGGGTAGCTGGTTGTGGGTTCCCCCCTCACCTCTAGGTATGTTGTGTTGAGAGCTGTGATTTTCTGATTTTCCCCTCTCGTCCTGTGCTTCTTCCTTGCTTCTGCCGTCATGGCTCTCTTCTCTCTCGTCATGTCCCTCTGGAGGAATACTTTTTTTTAATTTTCCCACATATTGCAGGTGGCTCTTCCTTGTTAGAATCATCTCCTTAGTGTTCTCGTTTGCAAACACTATCTTTAACACACGGTCTCGGTCTTTGTTGTACCATCCTAGCCTGGAAACCTTCTCAATTCTATACTCAGCCCATTCCATCTCAAGTGCTTTCAGTATTTCATTCACTGCTGCATTGTCCTTTTCATTCCACTCTGTCCCATTGAAGCCTTCCTGCTCTTTAATACCCACAGCTACCACTGATCTTTTTCTTTCCAGTAGCTGGCTAGTGGAGCGTGCCGCTTCCTGTGGCACCCTAATCCCACCCTGCTACCCCTCCCCTCCTCCTGCCATGTCCCCCCCTCCCCCCTTTTCCTCTGTGTGTGTGTGTGTGTGTGTGTGTGTGTGTGTGTGTGTGAAAATAAGAAGTTAGTAGTTCGTTTCAGTTTATCAGTTCATTGATTGACAGTTCAGAGGCGGACCGAAATAGCAGAGCTCAACCCTCGCAAGAACAACTAGATGAATACAAATAGGTGAATACACACACACACACACACTAGCGTGAGAGTAGTCGGAAAATGGAATGCACTTAAGGAACAGGCTGGGGAAGCAAATACTATTCATAATTTTATAACTAGGTATGAAAGGGAAATAGGACCATAGTCATTGCTGTAAACAACCGATGCTCGAAAGGCGGGATCCAAGAGTCAATGCTCGATCCTGCAGGCTCAAATAGGTGAGTACATAGTTGATTGACAGTTGAGAGGCGGGACCAAAGAGCCAGAGCTCAGCCCCCGCACGCACAACTAAGTAAATACACACACATACATACATACATACATACATACATACATACATACATACATACATACATACATACACACATACATACATACATACATACATACATACACACATACATACATACATACATACATACATACATACATACATACATACATACATACATACACTTGTATAAACTTTTTTTCCATGTATTCTCTCCTCTGCCGGTTTACCTGCTTGCTCTGGTCAGTAGAGCGACAGCCTCGACGCTTCGTGCAAGATCAGGCGTTCGATTCCCGATGGTCCCAGTGGTTTGACACTGTTTCGGGCACTTTAGCTCTTTCTGTTTGGTTCCTTGTCCTTATATCCCAGCTCCTTGTCCTTATATCCCAGCTCCTTGTCCTTATATCCCAGCTCCTTGTCCTTATATCCCAGCTCCTTGTCCTTATATCCCAGCTCCTTGTCCTTATATCCTCGCTCCTTGTCCTTATATCCCAGCTCCTTGTCCTTATATCCCAGCTCCTTGTCCTTATATCCCAGCTCCTTGTCCTTATATCCCAGCTCCTTGTCCTTATATCCCAGCTCCTTGTCCTTATATCCCAGCTCCTTGTCCTTATATCCCAGCTCCTTGTCCTTATATCCTCGCTCCTTGTCCTTATATACAGACATTGGCTTAGCACTTTCTCCTGACATTTACCTCATCTCGCCCGAGCCCCGAGGACGTAAGAGTGAGTCATCAACACCTGACACGTCTTAAGTTTTTTGTTTTTGTTTATCGAATCGATAAATTTAAAAAAAAACATGGCGAATGCAGCAGTCCAAATTAAAGCCCCATAATAGTACGCATCTTCTCTGCATCAGCCTTGATAGGTTAGGTTAGGTTAGGTTAGGTTAGGTTAGGTTAAGTTGGGTTAAGTTGGGTTATGGTTAAGTTAGGTTAGGTTAGGTTAGGTTAAGATAGGTTAGGTTAGGTTAAGTTGGGTTAAGTTGGGTTATGATTAGGTTAGGTTAAGTTAGGTTAGGTTAAGTTAGGTTAGGTTAGGTGGCTTGGGTTCGTTCATTTCGGGTTTGGCGAAACAGTTGCATCTTTTGCGTTGTCGCAGCTCCTGAGAACGAATCTGAGGAGCACATATGGTGTGTGTGTAATTACCTAAGTGTAATTACCTAAGTGTAGTTACAGGATGAGAGCTACGCTCGTGGTGTCCCGTCTTCCAAGCACTCTTTGTCATATAACGCTTTGAAACTACTGACGGTCTTGGCCTCCACCACCTTCTCACCTAACTTGTTCCAACCGTCTATCACTCTGTTTGCGAAAGTGAATTTTCTTATATTTCTTCGGCATCTGTGTTTAGCTAGTTTAAATCTATGACCTCTTGTTCTTAAAGTTCCAGGTCTCAGGAAATCTTCCCTATCGATTTTACCAATTCCTGTTACTATTTTGTACGTAGTGATCATATCACCTCTTTTTCTTCTGTCTTCCAGTTTTGGCATATTTAATGCCTCTAACCTCTCCTCGTAACTCTTGCCCTTCAGTTCTGGGAGCCACTAAGTAGCATGTCTTTGCACCTTTTCCAGTTTGTTGATGTGCTTCTTAAGATATGGGCACCACACAACCGCTGCATATTCTAGCTCTGGCGTAACAAAAGTCGTGAATAATTTCTTTAGTATATCGCCATCCATGTATTTAAAAGCAATTCTGAAGTTAGAAAGCGTGGCATAGGCTCCTCGTGTGTGTGTGTGTGTGTGTGTGTGTGTGTGTGTGTGTGTGTGTGTGTGTGTGTGTGTGTGTGTGTGTGTGTGTGTGTGTGTGTGTGTGTGTGTGTTGGGTAAATAAACACGCCCAGTGTTTGGGATGAGGTGGGGGGTAGGGGCGGGTCACCCCCTTACAGGTGTAATTAAGGTGTGTTATTTATGACAGATATTCCTCTGTGGGTTGGGAAAGATGCCCGTCCGATTAAGAGAGATTAATGAACTATTTCACGTCGTGGAGTCGTGACTCTGATATTACACAGATTTATGTGGCCACATGCATCCTGTGAGTCTATCTTACCTCCTCCTCATCTTCCTCCTCTTCTTCGAAGACGATCTGGTCTAAGCTTTTTTTTTCAAGTTACAGTTGTTATGTCGAATCGAATTGTGTGTCGAATGGTCAGTGTGACTGATAAGTAGCAACAAGGTCACTAGTTCGAGAACAGCTAAGTGTTCTCGTACTCCTACCCTCTCTATTCTCTCTCTCTCTCTCTCTCTCTCTCTCTCTCTCTCTCTCTCTCTCTCACTCTCACTCTCACTCTCACTCTCACTCTCACTCTCACTCTCACTCACTCTCACTCTCACTCTCTCATATATATATATATATATATATATATATATATATATATATATATATATATATATATATATATATATATATATATATATATATATATATATATATACGACAACATATATTAACATAGAATAGACGACAACAGCATTATTAAATTTGTTAAATTTCTTACGGATATTTTCCATTTACCCAAATACCTTCCACCATCAAGATGTTGAAGAAGCAATAAATGAGTTAGTCTTTCCATTCTATTATAACGTTTCGCCATCAACGTGACAGCTTCAGGAATAGTTGACTAGACCACACACTAGAAGGTGAAGTGACGACGACGTTTCGGTCCGTCTTGGACCATTCTCAAGTCGATTGTGAGAATGGTCCAGGACGGACCGAAACGTCGTCGTCCCTTCACCTTCTAGTGTGTGGTCTGGTCAACTTACTTTAGCCACGTTATTGTGACTCATCGCCTGCTTCAGGAATATAGTTGGCGAACACGAATACCGTAAAATTTACTTTTAATAATTTAAAATACCGTTAAAATGTAACAGCGTCTGTTCACCCCTACCCCACCACACCCAATCTTGTTGTTAATGCGTATAGTCTTGTTAATGAGTAGTTTCGTTAATAAGCTGTAGAGAGACACGAACAACAGCCAAATGATGTAGTAAGACGATAGACGTCTTCTCTCTGCGTCATAAGAGGGCCATCAAGCAATTGTATGCTCCATGTTCAATTAATTTACAGTATTAATTAATATGAAAAAAGCTGGCAAGTAATGATGGCCTCAAGTGTGTACAGCCAACTTCAATCACTGGTTCTTCATGATGATTGTGGTCCTGACGATTGATGACGGTGTTAAGGTGTTCTTAGATTCCTACTTCCTGCAAATGAAGCGGGAGATGCGTACTCAAGAGTGCCTTAGTGTGTGTGTGTGTGTGTGTGTGTGTGTGTGTGTGTGTGTGGGTGTGTGTGTGTGTGTGTGTGTGTCTAACATGATATATATTACGTAGTACACATTCTGGAGAAATGCGTTTATATTCATATTATAAATTTATACACTTCCCTTTGTTAGAGAAAGCAGAAATGTTGCTTATCAGGATAAGGGAATTTATTCGAGTGGTTCTTTGAGTAAGAAGATATTTACGTGAGATGGATACTATCCATAAGAAAATTAATCGTTGTAATAATGTTGTTGCATTCGATGAAAAACGGTTTACACACGACTCACAACTGATTTCGTTCGAACACTTCCGGAACGAGTACTTCACTGACGAATTTTGTTCGAACCACAACGCTGTAAATGCTTCACCCACGTACTACAAATACAAATAATCACCAACAGAACCTAAACACCTAACCTAACCTATGTCTAACTATACATCGAATTTTTATGTATATGAATATTAATTTATATATGAGAACAAACTAATTTTTAATACACAGTATGTTAAAATTGATGAATGCATCTAGGGAGGACGGCCGCTGTTTTAACCACCCTAGTGTGAGGACGGGTTACCATGCTTCACCCATGTACTTCTAACAGAACCTAAACACCTAACCTAATCTATGCGTAACTATACATAAAACTGTAATATATAATAATCTTAAGTTGTATATGAAAAAAACACATATTTGTAATACACAGTATTTATATATTGATGAATACATTTCTTCTTTTTATGTGGGGGAGGGTAAGGGGGGTTACAGCCGCCCCTTTAACGAACCCAGCCCTGAAGATAGGTTGTGCTGAGTCGCGGCAACAGCAACAATTATAACTACTTCTACCGTGTAGTAATTGCTTGTGTGGTTTCTGCCCACAATGGTGAAAACTGCTACTTTCGGTCATTTTGAAAAAAAAAACATCTATAGTTTTCGTAAATGTTTTTGATTACGGCTTAGTTTTTTGTTTTGTATTTAGATAAAACCATGTGTATATATATCATTATATACATTGGAATGTGTGTATATCACGAAAATAAACACGTAATTAAAAATGTGACAGTGTCAGACCACGGAGGAAAATTGAAACGGGAATTTCCTTAAGTACTTTCGTATATTAATAATGTAATGTGACTCCTTCTAAAGATGTATTAATATACGAAGGTACTTAAGGAGATTCCTGTTTCAATTTTCCGCCGTGGTCTGACATTGTCATACATTGGAATGTATTTAATGTCTTCGTTATTTGCAAAATAATAGCGAGAGAGTTACGAAGTCATATACACAAAAGAGGCGTAAAGTAAACGCACTTTGATTCTCCTGTTTATAATGGCTCGTATTATTTTCCTTCTCCCCAGTAGTTTCTCTTAAATTATTGGATCCGGTTGAGTTAACACTGAAACCAGTTTCGTGGCAATTGCTGGCTGACCTGCGTGTCATCATTGCTGATTTACCTATACAAATATTACAGGAAAAACAACGGTGAATTTAATCCTTTAGCATTTTAATGCCACGGGAACGTTTTTGGGCATGATAGGGCAGCACATGTCCAGTTTTCTGAAGAAAACAGTATACTGGTAGTAGAGAAGGAAGTATTAATAACAAAAGAAGGAACCAAGCCGGTACGATTATGTGACACCGTTGTTTTTGTTTAATAAGAGCGAATGGTTTATATATATATATATATATATATATATATATATATATATATATATATATATATATATATATATATATATATATATATATATAATATATATGCAACAATGATCACAAAAACACTGATCCAAGTATGCAGAATAACCACATATGAAAAATAGAAAATGCTTAACGCGTTTTCGGCTAATTCGCCTTCATCAGAGCAAAGTAGAATCTTTGCTCTGATGAAGGCGAATTAGCCGAAAACGCGTTAAGCATTTTCTATTTTTCATATGTGGTTATTCTGCATATATATATATATATATATATATATATATATATATATATATAATATATATATATATTGTGACGGTAACGCGTTGGTGTTCGGCTGTTTAAGGCTAGGGGTATGGCCTCGTCACATAGTTATAAAAAAAAATAGTAAAACTGGAACTTCGTCTGTGGTAAGATAAGGAGAAGACACACAAAACACAAGTAAACTTTAACAATGAAATTTTAATTACGTTAAATAAATCAAAACATGAATAAAATGCACAAACAAATTCTTATAATAAAATCAATCAATCAAAATAATAAGAATAATTAGATGACACAATGAAAAGTTACGTTAAGGCAAAATAACAAGAAGTGCAATACAAAGTAAATGGGAGGTGTTTGGAATATTGGCTTAAAGCCACCACTTCTCTCAGTACACGCTAGCGTCTAGCCGGGAGGAGTGGTGACCACGAGAGCACTGAACATTCTGAGGTATGAAGTTGGGGCGACCCCAGACATCAAGTAGTATGGGGGGGCGAGTGCAGGTGCAGCCAGACCGGCGACCAATCAGCGGAGCCGGTAGCGATCAACATGTAGTTTGGTGGTTTGAGTCCGAACAGGTGGCGGCTGCATACGTTTTGCTCACCCTGGCAAGCCTTGCTGGTGTTGTTGTCATTGTTGGACATGTCTTCCATAGTCGTTTTATATAATTTCGACGACGTAATTATGGAGGGAAGAGCAGGCTCAATCTCTTGAAGGAGATTATTGTCACAATATATATAGGGGG
>NC_091196.1:28768522-28783522 GCF_040958095.1 Procambarus clarkii
TGTCCTATTGTCGTTCACGCTAGAACAGACTACCCCCCTTCTCCCCCCCTCGCCCTCCTAATTCCCCTCCCTCTCTCGTCTTCCTGGCACCATGTTTGGCACTCTGGCAAACCCTCCATCATCACAAGAGGAGGCAAAAGCTCTCGAATCCTATGTAGGAAAGATGTTAATGAACGTATGTTTAATTGTGTGTGTAGGTTGGGTTATAGCTTGCTACAAGCACCACAATCCCCTATACTGTGGCTAACCCGCTGCGCAATATGTAGAACAGATCTCTGATTCTGTCCATGTACGACAGTCGATGATGTATACGTACGCTGGTTACCATTGTTAAGGAATGGCCAACTTTAAGGGGGAAAATAGATAACAGCAAAAACCCTCATTATCACCATTATAACCACCTCATTACTGCCCTCATAACCTACCTCCTTCCTTAAGCCTTCTACTGCTATGACACTCGCTATGGGACTCAATACGGCACTCACTATGACACTCATTATGACAGTTGCTCTGTCACCGGCTGTGGCACTGGCTAGGGAGCCTGCTATGGCACCCACTATGATGTTCACCCTGGCACCAACTATGTGGCTCTTGTGGCACTTGGGGCGAAGACGTCGTAATATAGTGAAGACGAGGCCCGTCTTAAACCTTACCTCTCACTACGATTCACTTATATTTATGGTCTCTCCTCCCTCAGAGCTGTATCGTGTCGTGGGCGTGCTTGGGGGGTGGGCGTGTCTAGAGCGTGCCCGGAGCGTGCCCGTGACGTGGGCGTGTCCGTAGTATGCGCATGGCGAGGAGGTTTGCCCAGGGTAGGGGGATGAATGGGTGGAACTTTGGGGGGGGGGGAGGAGGAAGGGGACAGGGTTGTTGTTGTAGGATCTTAAATTACAACATAATGGTGTTGTTCGAGAGTTGTGGGGACAGGTTATACCTCCTCGGGGTCTCTGACGCACCATCACGGCCATATGATGCATAAAATATATTGCATAATACTATATTATATGCTGTCTGTTCATCGTGATACATGAGCATCAGAATCCGTCCTCGTAAACTGGCGCCACTTAGACACCCGTAAGACTAAAGATTTTGCCCCATTTATCACAAGAAGAATATTACTTAGAGATGTAAATATATGAGACTACCAGAGAAGGAGGAGAGGACGCTGGGAAGATTTTCTCCAGGTCACGATGCTCTGAAATTCACCTCCGGAGGTAATCGCCCGTTTAAGACAGATGAAGTGATGGCGCTTCAAGACGTCACGCTCCTCAATGTAATTTTCTTTAATGCGTAGGAGGCAGCGCTGTAGGGAGGTGTGGTGCGCACCGCTCTCCATTACACGGGAATATAGTGATATAGCTTGGCAGGATTTATCCTGCTCTCAATCATACGTGTGGAGCGGCAAAATAGCACAGTCATAACAACCTGTTCTCACAGACGATACCCGACACTGTTGATGCTTTCGAAACTCCGGTGGCATAGTGAAAGTACAAATAAGAAAGGTATATTCGTACTCCCTCGGTCAGGGTGAACATTGGCTGGGATAACTTAGGTTGCTGCTATGAGTCACATTCTTACACAAAATACACAGCATCTACCCTGAGAGTTATTTCCCTCCTCATCCGTGTTTAGGAAGTTTTGGTTGTTGGTATATGTGGGGATGGGGGTCAGACGAGACATTGGTAGATCGTCTAATATATTTCAGTCGATCTCTACTGGTCGCTAATATTCAACCAGGTATGGGAAACCTTCGAGAAGGTTCTTGGGCACATGTGAAATGTGACGTAAGAAGATGACGTTGAGTGGTAGCCAATGGGAGAGGGCGATCAGACATGGTCAGCTTGTGTCACTGGCAGGGAGAGCCACTCACTGTCCGGATCTGGAAGAAGCAAGATGCGCCCAGCCTTCCTTCAGCCTTGTCTTGGGTTTCAGCCCAAAAGATGGTATGTACGACGGCCCAATAGTACTTAGAAGTAAAGAGGTGATGGCATGACATCGCTACGAGGTGACAGTCTGCTCCTGGTGACCAGATCTGCCACTCCAGCTAGCTATCTACCGTTACCTTGAGGTTACTTTGAGATGGTTTCGGGGTTTAGCGTCCACGTGGCCCGGTTTTCGACCAGGTTTCCTCGTTGCTAAACTGGTCAACCAGGCTGTTGGACGCAGCTGCTCGTAGTCTGACGTATGAGTCACAGCCTGGTTGATCAGGTATCTTTTGGAGGTTCTTGTCAAGTTCTCTCTTGTTCACTGTGAAAGATGGGCCAGTTATGCCTCTTATGTGTAGTGGAAGTGTTGAACAGTCTCGGGCCTCTGATGTTGATAGAGTTCTCTCTCAGAGTACATGTTGCACCTCTGCTTTTCAATGGGAGTATTCTGCACATCCTGCCATACCTTCTGGTCTCATGTGGTGTTATTTCTGTGTGCAGGTTTGGGACCAGCCCCTCTACTATTTTCCATATGTAAATTATTATATATCCCTCCCACCTGCGCTCAAGAGAATACAGGTTTAGGCAATATAGTTGGTCCTAGAAGTTTAGATGTTTTACTGTGGGGATTCTAGCAGTAAAGGTTCTCTGCACGCTCTCTAGGTCAAAAGTTTCTCCAGCTTTGAAAGGGGCTGTCATTGTGCAGAAGTATGCCACTCTAGAGAGCACAAGCGTCTAGAAAAGTATCATCATCGGTATAGCATCTCTAGTGTGTAAGGCTCTTGTTATCCAACCTGCCATTTTTCTTGCAGTTGTGACGGCTACTTTATTGTGTTCTTTAAAGGTAAGGTCTTCCGACATGAGTATACCCGGATCCTTTACATTGCTTTCGTTCTATGTAATGATTTGACTGCTTTTGTACGTGGTTTCCGTTATATATTTTCATTTTTTCCGAGGCACATGAGCTGGAACTTATCTTCGTTAAACACCATACTGTTTTCTGTAGCCAATTGAAAGACCTTATTTACATCTGATTGGAGGTTTGCCGTGTCCTCTATGTAGTCTACTCGTATAAAAATCCAAGTGTCATCTGCAAAGGAAGATACAGTACTATAGATTGTGTCCTTGTCTATGTCAGATATGAGGCTGATAAAGTACTGGAGCAAACACAGTACCCTGGGGGACTGAGCTCCTCACGGTTGATTGATCGGATTTTATTTTGTTGACTATTACACAGCGGGCTCTGTTAGTCAGATAATTGTAGAACCATCTGCCTGTTTTTCCGGTAATTCGGAAAAAAATCAACGATGAATTACCAGTATCAGCAGGCCTGTGTGAAGCCATTGTCTGTACTCCACAATCCACAGGAAGAGTAGCTGTGTGCTTTGACAGGGATTAGTGACCCAGCAGTTAAAGAGAGTCCTGTCTGGAGAGACCCCAATAGTAGGTTACTTATGTGATGCTTCTCCAATCGTGGGGACGGCCAGAATTCAACCATACCCTACCGAACCCTACTCTACCCTACGCTACCCTACCCTACGCTACCCTACCAAACCCTGCCCTACTCTAACTGAAGGTGTGGTTATTGTGATGCAGTGGTCGCTATACACCCACTCCAGAAGCGTTGACTTGATTTGCATAAAATGGAAGCCCGTTGCTACTGTAATTTACATTGCTGTGAGGGTTTGGTATATTCAGAGATGTGATGGGTATATGCAGGTCAGCCCTCTGTATCCTGTACTCACACATGTGAGTGTAGATCAGCCCCATACTCACACATGTAAGTATAGGTCAGCCCAATACACACATGTGAGTGTAGGTTAGCCTGCACTCACTCACATATGTAAGTGTATTATCCAAAGTTTTGGCAGACGTTTATAGGTAATTCGCTAGAATGTTTAAAATATTAACGAATAAGGCAGTGATGATGAATGACAAACGAGGGGGTTGTAATCGCAATCCATTATCTATTCTCTTGACAACGTCACTACCAGATATACAGCGAGGAGGACCATATGTCTCAGGTGGGAAGTTAAGATTAGACCTCTCTGAGTGGTTCCATGTGGAAGTCAGGTATATGGGTCCCATTGGATGGTTCCCTATGGAGGTAAAACCATTTTGCATGGTTCACTGGGAAGGTCAAATCGCATTGTATGGTAGTCTATTGTGGTCATGTCAACTTTGAATGGTGCACTGTAGGGGGTCAGACTACATTGGATGGCTCATTGTGGGGGTCAGTCACGTTGGATGGTATGGGGAGGAGGAGGGTTCAGACCACTTTGGAAGGTACACTGTATGGTGGGAAGGGGTCAGACCACTCTGGATGGTACATTGCGGGGGATCAGACCAGTTATGGTGTGGTTCCCTGTGGAAAGAGGAGACATGATACATATACATGACATGAGTGTTGATACAACAACACTCCTCGCTGTGTTAAACTGAAATTCACAGATAAGATGACCTGACTTTGTCTTTGTTTAACGAAGAAATAACAAAACTAATTTTAGTGCTTAGTCAACGTCTCCACTTCGTAACGTCTTATTGATAATAAATGAATAAATTATAATAAGTGGCTTATTCAGACAGGGGGTAAGGTGCGCAACTGACGCCATCCTGATCGCTGGTTCCAGTCACCTCATTGTTCCATTTGATTTTCTTAATTGACTTAATATAGTTTACAACTTTAAATATCGTGTAATATTTACTAGATCAGAGTTTTTTTGAGCTGTATAGACATTCGCTATTGTATTCGTACCCGTGGTTCATACCGCACGTTATACTAACGAAGCAAATGAGCAGTTTGGATAATATTTCGTTACAATGTTTCTGAATAGAGGTTAAAGCCAAGTAATAAATGCTTTACAGCCTGATGCATCAACGTCGTATTCACGCCCCCAACACCTACCCTATTTTTGCAAAATTAAATCCTCTGATTATACCCTTCGCCACCTAATTCTAAATCAGCTGATGCTAATTATACAGCAGTGAACTAATTAACAAATTAACTGGGAAATATTTGCTCGTGTTATTAAGAGGAGGTAGAGAGAGAGAGAATTATTTCTGGTGCGTCCATCAGTCTTAATTAATGAGGCATCTAGCCTTTAGACTCCAGGGTCGTAATGAGCCCCCCCCCCCCTCTCCTAGCCTTTGGGCACCTCCAACTGAACTGTTGTGGAAGTGGCTGGACAAAATTCACAATTTTATTCCTCCTGCCAAGCAGCTGCGAGAGGCATTAAGCGCTGGCTGGACTTTTCCAGCTTGTTGTGGGTGAGTGATTATCTCTTGTGTGGTATTGATGGGGCGATCCTCCCGTGGTTGACGGTGGCCAGGAGACAGCGAGGCCGGATGGTGACCTAGAGACAGCTAGGCCGGATGGTGACCTAGAGACAGCGAGACCGGACGGTGACCAGGAGACAGCGAGGCCGGACGGTGACCTAGAGACAGCGAGGCCGGACGATGACCTAGAGACAGCGAGGCCGGACGATGACCTAGAGACAGCGAGGCCGGACGGTGACCTAGAGACAGCGAGGCCGGACGATGACCTAGAGACAGCGAGACCGGACGATGACCTAGAGACAGCGAGGCCGGACGGTGACCTAGAGACAGCGAGACCGGACGGTGACCTAGAGACAGCGAGACCGGACGATGACCTAGAGACAGCGAGGCCGGACGGTGACCTAGAGACAGCGAGGCCGGACGATGACCTAGAGACAGCGAGACCGGACGATGACCTGGAGACAGCGAGGCCGGACGGTGACCAGGAGACAGCGAGGCCGGACGATGACCTAGAGACAGCGAGACCGGACGATGACCTAGAGACAGCGAGACCGGACGATGACCTAGAGACAGCGAGGCCGGATGGTGACCTAGAGACAGCGAGGCCGGACGATGACCTAGAGACAGCGAGACCGGACGGTGACCAGGAGACAGCGAGACCGGATGATGACCTGGGGGCAGAGAAGCCGGATGGTGTCCAGGAGACAATGAAGCAACCATTATCACATTAATATGTCCTCAGGCTCCACCTGTCCTCATAATTTTCATCCTACATATAATTTTTTTTCATTTCCCTTAGCCTTTCACCTCGTTTTCTCTACCTATTCATCATATTCTACCTTTATACTCACTCTGTTGCTCTTTATTCTGCTATTCCTACTCTTTTCTCCTTGATAGAGCCACAGAGGCAAGTGATGCTGAGGAAGATACGTATACGAAGATCTTGGCCAGCTAGGAAGAGGCCAATACGACAAGCTGTCACTGAAACCCTTTATGGTACGTCACACTTATTGATTCTGGATGGGACGATTCGATCCGATATGGTCGTCTCTTCAACTACTGTTCGTTAAGAGTGGGCTAGGATTTATGGATAGGTTATTGGATGGGATCAGAATGTGGAAGAGGGAGGGAAAGGGTGGGACGGGGGCTGGGTTAAATGTGGTTTATGGGATGGGTACGTTTGGTGAATGTGTGAATGAGTTTGCTGGATTAAAGAAGAATGAAGAACTAATGAAGAACAGATAGCTGGATTGATGAATGAGTAAGCATAATGGTTTATGAACTGGTTTATGAACAAGCGACTAGGTAAGTCGTAATGTGGATGGTGGATATGGGATGATAGAATATAGATGGATAAGATGGACACACTTAGAATTCAAATGTCATTTGTCTTCACGTTCTTAAACAAAGAGCCAAAAAAATCGCCAGGAGACCCGAAGAACATCCCCAGCACTGAACGGAGAGCATGGATAAAGCGTCGATTTTACTTAGTCATGCTTGCAACTGTGTGCAATGTTGCACGCAAATGCCTCCGCTTAACCAACTAAGACGTGAGCAAGGCGTCCGTAATCCCGGGGTGCACTTTACCGGATAAGGGGTCCAACAGTGGGGAGGTCCTTATCGGTCACCTCCGCCTAGAACTGGAATCAAGCTGAATAAATCCACATGGGCCGTGATGAGGGTTCGAACTTACGTCCAGGATGATCTCACACACGCATAAGGCTCCCTCCTAGGGTCCGTCTACCTCAAATCGATTCAAGACGGACTTAATTAGTCTGGAGCTTAGAACTGGTCACTTGGGACAATAATTCCTGCAGATTAGCGTGGCAATGGTCAGTAAAGTTTTAACATAAACAACAAACGTGAACAAATATACGTTTATTAACGTAATTGTTAATAAAGATGGAGGAGCTTATTACTCTACTGATTGGTGTAGCGAGAGGCTCATACTGCGTCACGGGGTGAGGATAGCTTGAGCTTCCTCATCCCTTGGTGTGTATTTTACCTCAATCAACTTATTTCAATTTCAATTTCAATATTGCGTCAGAGACACACCTGGCGTCTCGCTGATCACCAATCACGCGGCAAAAAGCGTTTACAATCGTGTCTTAACACCAATCTCAAGATTCGGCTTATCCTCACACTGCCGGTCTTGGGAAGGGAAATAATGGGAGAGCCAAAGGGAACTTAAGGATCGCGTAACAATCGCTTAACCAGTTACGGCCCCGATACTGTGCCAGGTAAGTCCACTACGGGCTCACCATAGTCCATGCTACTTGTACCTTTTTGTTCCGTGTAGCGGAATCTAAAACAACAACAACGATATGCAAGGAATTAACAGAAAAGACATGTTTACGGAAAATAAAAAGTCATATACACATGCATACACTGACGTGTGTGTGTGTGTGTGTGTGTGTGTGTGTGTGTGTATTCACCTAGTTGTATTCACCTAGTTGTGTTTGCGGGGGTTGAGCTTTGCTCTTTCGGCCCGCCTCTCAACTGTCAATCAACTGTTTACTAACTACTATTTTTTTTCCTCTCTCCACACCACACACACACACACACACACACACACACACACACACACACCAAGAAGCCCATGACAGCTGACTGACTCCAAGGTACCTATTTACTGCTAGGTAACAGGGGCATTCAGGGTAAAAGAAACTTTGCCCATTTGTTTCTGCCTGGTGCGGGAATCGAACCCGCGCCACAGAATTACGAGTCCTGTGCGCTATCCACCAGGCTACCAGGCCCCCCAGTTGTGTGTGTGTGTGTGTGTGTGTGTGTGTGTGTGTGTGTGTGTGTGTGTGTGTGTGTGTGTGTGTGTGTGTGTGTGTGTGTGTGTGTGTGTGTGTGGTTCAACATACTCCATCACCCTTCACTGGTTGACCGACGTGATATCATGCAGAAATACCACTCCAACACCACCAGTAATGAACACCTCACCTGTTCCACCTGCTGATTGAGTCGAGCATCAGGAATGTAGTGAAGATGAGAGGTAGAAGAAGAGGAGGAAGAAGAAGATGGTACCACCAACACTTGCTGCACCCCCTTCCTAGCCCCCCCTCTCTCTCTCTCTCTCTCTCTCTCTCTCTCTCTCTCTCTCTCTCTCTCTCTCTCTCTCTCTCTCTCTCTCTCTCTCTCTCTCTCTCTCTCTCTCTCTTTCTCTCTCTCTCTCTCTCTCTCTCTCTCTCTCTCTCTCTCTCTCTCTCTCTCTCTCTCTCTCTCTCTCTCTCTCTTTCTCTCTCTCTCTCTCTCTCTCTCTCTCTCTCTCTCTCTCTCTCTCTCTCTCTCTCTCTCCCTCTCTCTCTCTCTCTCTCTACCCCCCCTATTCCTTCCCACCTCTCCCATAGTCTATTTATGACCTCGGTGAGAAATAGTATTCTATTACACACAGGAATCACAATAGCGTGATGTATCAAATGAACAGTGTAATGAAGTAAGGGCGAAGAGGTAGGACGGCCTATTGACATAGCTCGTGTGCCTGGGGTGGAGTTGTGTAAAATCCTGGTTTGTGTCTCGGAAGGGAGAAGGGAACTATTACGACTATATAGCACTGGGAAGGGATCAGGATAAGGATTTGGGATGGGACGGGGGGGGGAAGGAATGGGTGTCCAACCACTTGGACGGTCGGGGATTGAACGCCGACCTGCATGAAGCGAGACCGTCGCTCTACCGTCCAGAGCCAGTGGTTCGGTAGGTTTGTGTCTCGGAGAGGCTGCAGGATCCAAGTAAATTCAGTAGAATTTCTGGTTGCAATTCTTATACCGTGTGGTAGCTCAGTCGATTAAGGCAGCGACTGGGATGCTCCCGGATGCAGGTTCGAACCCTCGTCACGGCCCTTGTGGATTTGTTCAAATAGTATACTACTTCGTCTGGCCAGATGGTCGAGTGTTGACTTGGATCAACGGGCCTTCTGGGTTCCATTCCTTGCGTATATAACAGCAGCATATGCTATACTGACAGGAACAGCATATGTATACAAGACTTGCTTCTGCTTCGTATACAAGAGTAGCATTTGTTGTGTATACTAGAGCAGCATATCATTAAACATACAAGAGCAGCATATACTATATTTGTAAGTACAGTCTATGCTAGGTATACACGGGCAGAATATGCTATACACTCAGGAGCAACATATGCTATGTATACACGGGCAGAATATGCTATTCACTCAAGAGCAGCATATGCTATGTATACATGGGCAGAATATGCTATTTACTGAAGAGCAGCATATGCTATGTATACAATAGCAGCATTTACTTCGTATACAGAGCAAGATATAGGTATACTTGCATGAACAACCTATATGCTACTTATACAGGAATAGTAGATTGCTAAGTATTCAAGAGGAACATACGGTATACATACAAGAATAGAATATGCTACGCATGCAAGATGCATATTCTAGGTATACCAAAGCAGTATATGATATGTATATATATAAGAACAGCATATGCCGATCGTCGTAGGGATCCAGAAGGAAGGGAACTATCAGGGGGAAAGCGCCAAGCCATTACGACTATACAGCACTTGGAAAGGGTCAGGATAAGGATTTAGGATGGGACAGAGGGAAAGGAATTGTGGCCCAACCACTTGGACTGTCGGGAATTGAACTCCGACCTGCATGAAGTGGGACCGTCGCTCTCTACCGTCCAGGCAAAGCAGGGACTCAGACACACTTGAAGATTCTACACGACTAAAGACCACATTCACTCCAAATGTCTACACCGCCTACGGGCTATTCATGCCCGGAGGTCAAGTTCATGCTCTTGTGGTGGCCTAATCTTCATCAGTCGATAAGTTATTTGTCCCAGAAGCCATGGAACTGAATGGCTCCCCTCGTCCCATTCTGACATAGGCCTAGTCTTAAGGTCAATATAGCTATTAGTCTGTCTAACAGCCCCACACACCGCCCCTGTGCCAGGTAAGTCCACTACGGGTTCACCCTAGCCCGTGCTACTTGCCCCGCTCCCGTGCGAGATAAGTTACGGGCTCGCCATAGCCCGTGCTTCTTGGAACTTGTTCCAAGTAGCTGAGTCTATAACAACAACATAACAGCCCCAACTGCTGCGGTAGCAAGTGAGCAGCGCTCTGATTACCAACTGTGGATGGCTGGAGCGGCCAGAAATTGAGGCAGACATTGCTTGTGTGGCAGCGTCGGGGCTCGCTGAGGGCACCGGTGGGTCGCCCACTGGCGTACCTGGCAACAGGTATACTCCTCGGGCGTGCTGGCGGGGGTTGAGCTCTGGCTCTTTGGTCCCGCCTCTCAACTGTCAATCAACTGGTGTACAGATTCCTGAGCCTATTAGGTTCTATCATATCCACATTTGAAACTGTGTATGGAGTCTGACTCCACCACATCACTGCCTAATGAATTCCATCTGTTAACTACGCTGACACTGAAAAAGTTCTTTCTAACGTCCCTGTGGCTCATTTGGGTACTCAGTTTCCACCTGTGTCCCCTTGTTCGCGTACCACCAGTGTTAAACAGTTTGTTTTTATATACCCTATCAATTCCTCGGAAAATTTTGTAGGTAGTGATCATGTCTCCCCCTAACTCTTTTTGTCTTCCAGTGTCATGAGGTTCAGTTCTAGTAATCTTTCCTCATAACTCATTCCTTTCAGCTCGGGGACTAGCCTGGTGGCATACCTCTGAATCTTTTCTAACTTCGTTTTGTATTTGACTAGATGTGGACTCCAGGCTGGAGTCGCATACTCCAGTATTGGACTGAAACATGAGGTATACAAGGTTCTGAAAGATTCCTGACGCAAGTTTCTGCAGGCATGCAGGCTACACATAAGGGGCATAACTGGCAATCCCCTCACAGTGTTCAAGAGAGAACTGGATAAGCACCTCCAAAGGATACCTGATCAACCAGGCTGTGACTCATACGTCAGGCTGCGAGCAGCCGCGTCCAACAGCCTGGTTGATCAGTCCGGCAACCAGGAGGCCTGGTCGACGACCGGGCCGCGGGGACGCTAAGCCCCGGAAGCACCTCAAGGTAACCTCAAGGTAGGCAGTTCTTACGTTCGCCAGTCTCGCATACGCCGCTGATGTTATCCTTTTGATGTGGGCTTCAGAGGGACAGGTCTGGTGTGATATCAACCCCCAGATCTTTCTCTCATCCTGACTCCTGTAGGATTTTCTCTCCCAGCTGCTACCTTGTGTTTGGCCTCCAGTTCCCGACGCTTACGCATAGTCCTTGGCAGTAAGGAAAGTAGTCCTTGACAAATGTTAATCTCCTTGTTTTGTAAAGCTGTTCACTTGAGACAGTTAAGAAGCATTAGCCTCACTCTAATAAGACCTAATTGAATTCCTCAGATTAGACAAAATTGTAATTAATTTTTGTCACTAAAGATGTTGATAATAATAAAGTTAAGAAAGTCCCAGCTGTGTCTGGGTACAAGTGACAGGATGAACAACCCAGCGGGGTTTCTTCCTTTTGTGGGGTGTTGTACATGCTGCTGTGGTGGTGTGTCCACTCACAGGATGAATGGCGCTGCCCAATACTGTCACTATGGCGGTGTGTCCACTCACAGGATGAGTGACGCTACCCAATACTGTCACTATGGCGGTATGTCCACTCACAGGATGAGTGACGCTGCCCAATACTGTCACTATGGCGGTATGTTCACCCACAGGATGAATAACGCTACCCAATACTGTCACTATGGCGGTATGTTCACTCACAGGATGAATAACGCTACCCAATACTATCACTATAGCGGTATATTCACTCACAGGATGAATGACGCTGCCCAAGAAACTCATCCCTTGGGGCAAAATTTCCATTTCAATTTAGCAACATGTGGAACGTACACAGGAGCGGCTTGCGCTGAATCTGAAGGACTTGGCGTATTCGGCAGGTGGATCTCATAGAGAAAATGGCTGCATCTGAACGCTTGGGTGGAGAAGGAGAAGCAGGAAGAAAAGTAGGATGAGGAGGAGTAGGATGAGGAGGAGTAGGATGAGGAGGAGTAGGATGAGGAGGAGTAGGATGAGGAGGAGTAGGATGAGGAGGAGCTCGGGCAGGCAGCAATATGTTCCCGCTTGTCATTATGATAATCCTCGGCCATGCTACACTGCACCATTTCCGCCTCCTGTAGCCAAGATATCTCGTCTCGAATTATTTGATTACTGAACCTCAGATAACACATTCTGTTGACACTTGAAAATGTGTCATGGTGGCCGTTTTGTAAAGGTATTTTTACGGGGAGTTTAGTTTGGATTATTTGTATTTTGTAAGAGGAAGATTGCAACTCATTTTTAAGTGGACTGTTGGTGGTGTTGATACGAGACGAAGGGTTCAGAAAATTATCGCGTTATCTGGGGATCCGCCTTGACCTGCATTTGATCTTGTTTTCTACGGAGGGAAGGAAGGACCCGCTGGTGCACGCCTTAACCCGACGTCTTCTCTCAGGCTGTACTGGTGCTGCTGCTGTTGCTGCTGTTGCTGTTGCTGCTGCTGCTGCTGCTGCTGCTCCTGCCGCTCCTGCTGCTTCTGTTGCTGCTGCTGCTGCTGTTGCTGCTGCTGCTGTTGCTGCTCCTGCTGTTGCTGCTGCTGCTGTTGCTGCTGCTGCTGTTGCTGCTGCTGCTGCTCCTGCCGCTCCTGCTGCTGCTGTTGCTGCTGCTGTTGGTGGTGTTATAGATTCAGCTACTAGGAACAAAAAGTTGCAAGTAGGAATGGCTATGGAGAACCAGTAGTGAACTTCTCCGGGCCACGGAGCTGGGCTGTAACAGTGATGTTTAGCTGCTTAGCCGGCTTCTATTTGGCTTTCTGTTACCCCCCGCGTGCGTCTCCGTTAACTCCAGCCTCCAGAGCTCGAAGAGGGGGAAAAAATGTTGACGTTCGCCTGCGGTGGTGGCGGCGAAGGCTGAACCAGAGTGTCCACCCCCTCCCTCGCGCTGACCTCTGACCTGCCGACCATCCACCACCTGCATTCGTATAGCCCACACCCTCTCGTCCCCTCCCCCCCTCCAACACCCCCATCTACCCCTCCCTCCTTCCCTTCCCCAAACGTTCCCCCTCCTCCCTCCCCCGCCCCACAAGACCAGGTTCCTGCTCTCCATTTTCCACGTCCTCTGCCCTCGTGGCCTGATTTGAAATTTAAATTGTGCCCTGAAGGGCAAGTCCATTGGGAAGCGTTTTTTGTTTTGTTTTAACTAACACAATTACATATGTGTATTTATACAGCTGCTTTATACAATATGAAGGGTTACATAATTCACGTCAGGAGCTATGTATGAGATCAAATTTACACTTTATCTGTGTATTTCACAATTCACAAGTTGGACTATGATATATTGGTTGAATTCACGTCTTTTTGGAGTTGATTACCCAAACAAGGACTTGTGATTAGTAACTTACACTGGCAAAATTTGGGATTCATCAAGAGGATATCTTCAAAAACATGAGAGGGAATAATATAATTGCAAACCTCCAGATACCTCATCCATGCAGGTCTCAATTATGCAGCGTCACTCATCCTGTGAGTGAAATTATTTACCATCATAGCAGCATGTAGAGCAGCCCCCGGTGGGAGGGAAGGATTTGCTGGGTTGTTCATCCTGTTTTACCTAGACGCAGCTGGGAATTGTTGAACTCTCAAGTAAACAGATCGTCAAAAAGAAGTTGATCAAGATTTTATTAACTCCTAAAGATAAGTTTCTTGCGAGAGCAAAGTTGGTGAATCTTAAAGGAACAGTGTTTATGTGTTTTTTCCTAACACAAACAATGTACTCACCTAATTGTGCTTGCGGGGGTTGAGCTTTGGCTCTTTGGTCCCGCCTCTCAACCGTCAATCAACTGGTGTACAGATTCCTGAGCCTACTGGGCTCTATCATATCTACATTTGAAACTGTGTATAGAGTCAGCCTCCACCACATCACTTCCTAGTGCATTGCATCCGTTAATTACTCTGACACTGAAAAAATTCTGTGAAATGTGTGTGATTTCTAATGTTTTCTTCAGACGCTTTGCTGATGTCTCTAAGATGGGCACTTGTCACTTGTAGTGGTCAATGAGGTCACCTCTTTCTGTCGTTGCAAATTTTGCAACTCTGTTGCTCTACTTTCGTTTGCATCCCGACTCATCATGAATACTTTCATCCGAGATAAAATCTTACTGTTACAGAATCTCTCTCCCGGTCACCTATTTTTCATCCGTAATGATTCAGGTGTTCAGCTGCAACTTCATTCTCCAGTCGTACAGTCAGTCAGTCAGTGGCTTGTTCTTCCATCGTTATTTTATCAGTTACCGTGTCACGACACCGTCTGGTGATACTTCTAACTTGCAGAAGAGTTTTGGGGATGGACTGTTCAATATGTCCCTCAGCAGCTATTGCAGAAAAAAACAGATCTGCTCGTGCATGTTCGCACAGCTTCTAGCATACGAGAGAGTCCACGGGAACTTGATCACTTCTTCGTTGACTATAAAGAGGTCAACTTCCTTGGCCTCTTCATAGCTCTCTTGATTTCATCGATTGTCCGATCAGAATCGTTTGTATATAATCGTAATGGCTTGTTAGTTCCCTTTGTTTGTGTATAGTCGTAATGGAGGCGATGAGTCACAATAACTTGGCTAAAGTTTGTTGACCAGACCACACACTAGAAGGTGAAGGGACGACGACGTTTCGGTCCGTCCTGGACCATTCTCAAGTCGATTGTGTCGACTCGTAGTCGACACAATAGTCGTAATGGCTTGGTAGTTCCCTTCGTTTGTTTAAAGTCGTAATAGCTTGGTAGCTCTCTTTGTATATAGTCGTAATGGCTTCTCCTGATAATTCCCTTCCC
>NC_091196.1:28788522-28856022 GCF_040958095.1 Procambarus clarkii
AGGTCAGCACCCAGGCCAGCCCCCAGGTCAGCACCCAGGTCAGCACCCAGGTCAGCCCCCAGGTCAGCCCCCAGGTCAGCACCCAGGTCAGCACCCAGGTCAGCACCCAGGTCAACCCCCCGGCCAGCACCCAGGTCAGCACCTAAGCCAGCACCCAGGACAGCACTAAGGTCAGCACCTAAGCCAGCACCCAGGTCAGCACCCAGGCCAGCACCCAGGCCAGCACCCAGGCCAGCCCCCAGGTCAGCCCCCAGGTCAGCACCCAGGTCAGCACCCAGGTCAGCCCCCAGGTCAGCACCCAGGTCAGCACCCAGGTCAGCCCCCAGGTCAGCACCCAGGTCAGCCCCCCGGCCAGCACCCAGGTCAGCCCCCAGGTCAGCACCCAGGTCAGCACCCAGGTCAGCCCCCAGGTCAGCACCCAGGTCAGCTCCCAGGTCAGCATTCAGGTCAGCACCCAGGTCAGCCCCCAGGACAGCACCCAGGTCAGCACCGAGGTCAGCACCGAGGTCAGCACCCATGTCGTAAAACCCGACACCATTTACTAATATTAAATACAATATGCAGATAATATTGCTGCTGTTGTATACACAAGTTAACCCATAGAAAATGTAACTTGTTGTGGAATTTTCCATCAATAGAAAACGGGATATCATTGCCACATAGTGCTATAAATTCACCAGCTATTCTCTTGGGAGTTATAGTTAATACAGTATTCTTTGGATTTACTACTTACTTTTAAGGATCTGATGTTGGTGTAGTGGGCTAAGGCGTACTAGTTATGGCAGCTACTTTAAGGTAGTTGAGCTTTCTGGGTTCGAGGCCCACTGGTGGGTGTTGTCATATATATATATATATATATGTCGTACCTAGTAGCCAGAACTCACTTTTCAGCCTACTATGCAAGGCCCGATTTGCCTAATAAGCCAAGTTTTCCTGAAATAATATATTTTCTCAAATTTTTTTCTTATGAAATGATAAAGCTACCCATTTCAATATGTATGAGGTCAGTTTTTTTTTATTGGAGTTAAAATTAATGTAGATATATGACCGAACCTAACCAACCCTACCTAACCTAACCTACCCTATCTTTATAGGTTAGGTTAGGTTAGGTAGCCGAAAAAGTTAGGTTAGGTTAGGTTAGGTAGGTTAGGTAGACGAAAAACAATTAATTCATAAAAACTTGGCTTATTAGGCAAATCGGGCCTTGCATAGTAGGCTGAAAAGTGAGTTCTGGCTACTAGGTACGACATATATATATATATATATATATATATATATATATATATATATATATATATATATATATATATATATATATATATATATATATATATGTCGTACCTAGTAGCCAGAACGCACTTCTCAGCCTACTATGCAAGGCCCGATTTGCCTAATAAGCCAAGTTTTCATGAATTAAATGTTTTTCGACTACCTAACCTACCTAACCTAACCTAACCTTTTCGGCTACCTAACCTAACCTAACCTATAAAGATAGGTTAGGTAGGGTTGGTTAGGTTCGGTCATATATCTACGTTAATTTTAACTCCAATAAAAAAAAAAATATATATATATATATATATATATATATATATATATATATATATATATATATATATATATATATATATATATGACTGAAAACTCCACATCCCAGAAGTGACTCGAACCCAGACCTCCAGGAGCACAATGCAACTGGGGTACATGGTACCTTAACCACTTGACCATCAGTGACCGTACAAAAGACGATGGTATCTTGAGGTTATCTTGAGATGATTTCGGGGCTTTTTAGTGTCCCCGCTGCCCGGTCCTCGACCAGGCCTCCACCCTCAGGAAGCAGCCCTTGACAGCTGACTAACACCCAGGTACCTATTTTACTGTTAGGTAACAGGGGGCATAGGGTAAAATATACTCTGCCCAATGTTTCACGCCGGCGCCCGGGACCGAACCCAGGACCACAGGATCACAAGTCCAGCGTGCTGTCCGCTCGGCCGACCGGCTTCCATGGTAGCCGAGGCTAATTCCCTATTCCTCCGACGGCACTTTGGTGGTAATCTTGGGCATAGTTATTTCATCAAATCTCCTCGTTTTGTGGAGCCACGTGAGTTTCAGTCGCATATATGCTTGGGGACCATTCAAGCTTGTTCTCATTTGTGCTGCTCACGTGGCCCCACAAAACGAGGTGATTTGATGAAATAACAATGCCCAATATTACCATCAAAGTGCCGTCGGGGCGATGGGGAATTAGCCTCGGCTACCATCGTCTTTTGTACGGTCACTGATGGTCAAGCGGTTAAGGTACCATGTACCGCAGTTGCATTGTGCTCCTGGTGATCTGGGTTCGAGTCACTTCTGGGGTGTGGAGTTTTCAGTCGCGTATAGACTGAAAACATTATATATATATATATATATATATATATATATATATATATATATATATATATATATATATATATATATATATATATATATATATAATGTGTGTGTGTGTGTATACATGACAGAGTCAGACCACGGAGGAAGAATTGAAACAAGAATTTCCTTAAGTACTTTCTTAAGTACGAAAGTACTTAAGGAAATTCTTGTTTCAATTCTTCCTCCGTAGTCTGACTGTCACATTTTTCATCACATGTTAATTTTCGTGATTATATATATATGTATGTATGTATGTATGTATGTATGTATGTATGTATATATATATATATATATATATATATATATATATATATATATATATATATATATATAAATTAAAAGCCAGACAGAATACAATAGAGTAATCAAGTCACCGTCGCTACAGTATGGAGGAAAACAGCGTGTAACAAAAGATGCTCATCTTGTATTCACGATTTCTCCCAGAAGAGTCAACTATTCTTAAGCAATATGAAGCCCTATTGTCTAAGATGGTCACAATAAACTGGGTATAAACCAAGCCAGACCCGCCCACGCCCTCGGTCTCCTCTCCCTACAAGACTTCCAATACTGTATTCCATTATACATAATGTATGAAGAACGCTTTGACATCTTACATGCCAATTTTTTTTAGGTAATTTGATGCACTTCGTGAAATTTCGAAATTATCTGGGTACCTTTTGGCCGGTTCCGGCTCATAATAATACATGTTAGCTAACAGACTCACATAGCTGCTTGCAATCTAACATACAATAATCCATGTTAGACAAAAGATTCACAATAATCCATATTATCTTTTTCTATTATTTTTCTACAACAGACGTGGCCATTCATATACAGTGCTAACCAGAATATGTACATTTTCTTCTGTCCTCCATAGACAGGGTTATAGATCTATTAAACATATACGTGATGATGTTAACGCCATCTGTCGACCGCACCTGACCCCATTTTATGTGTTCATTCTTGGAGGACTGTGGTCACACTAGAACAGGTGGGAGTTTCCATCTTGCTATATGCTTTTCTTCCCGCACAGGGGATGTGTGAGGTATGCTGGACGGCGTAGAGCAGTCCTCAAGCAGTGGCCAGCAAGGGTAGTCCTCGGGAATACAAGGCTGGTCTCGGTCGAAACAAAAAGGAAGCCCCCCCCCCCCCTGGTCGTTTAAAGCAGTGAACTATCTGTGGTAGCCAGCGCGCTACTGGTGTTGGAACGACGTATTTCACGCTGTGTTCGTAGACGGAGTGAACGTCCGTTAGTCCTCTATTGCCTTCTCTCTAGGCTTCTTTGTGATCAAGCTTTGAGAGAAGGCCAGCCAGCGTGCTGCTAGAGTTAGTGTTTAGACTATGATAAAACTGCTAAGGACTGTCTCGTGAGTTGTTGGAAAAGTGGACTCACTAGCGTGAGCACCTCAGAAGAAGGGCACACAAGGAAGGCGTCCAAGGTGTTGTACTAGGGGGAAGGGCTCACCGTGATACAAAAGACCGCTGAGGTTTTTCTGGTGTCCTGAGTGAAAGTGACAGGTAAGGTGTTATCTATCTATATATATTTTTTTTTTTTTTTTTTTTTTGAGATATATACAAGAGTTGTTACATTCTTGTTACATATATAATTTGTCTTTCTCCTACTGTGACAGGGTGAGTTTATCTGCTATAGAAACAAGTGTAATATTAAGCACTAAACCACTGAAGGTGATTAAGATGCTTTTACTAGCTCAAGTTAGTTACATCACATATATTACATCACTGATGCATTACATAGTCAATCTTGGATGAAAGTCCAGTATAGCTTCGTCTTCCAGTATTCAGATAGTATTTACAGAGTTCAGCATTCCTCAACTCGGGGAATGGGGGGGGGAAGGGTCGAAAGTCAGTGAATGTGGGACATTCTCCCAATATCATGTTCAAGAGAATGCAGGTTTTCTCTTTCACAAATTTGGCATACTAGGTAAGAGGCTAACATTAATTCATATTAGATCACAAAGTCGCAATAGTTCATGTTAGATCATAGACTCACATTAATGACTGTTAGTTATCAAGGTAGTTATGTATGTTGAAAATGTTGATAAATTATCAACATTTTAATGTCTCATCAACATTGCAATGCAGCAGAACTCAAAGAGCTAAAGCTCATTCCAGTAAACACTGGTAGTTAAACACAGCTAACGAGCATACTGCCCATCTGAATCAAGGCATTCCTACCCGAGCCTAGGCTATATATCTATAGGCCTATAGATCCTATAGGATCTATCCTATAGACCCACTTTTCCGAGTTTAGGCCTACCTACCCGAGTGTGTATACTCACCTAGTTGTGCTTGCTGGGATGGAGCTTCGGCTCCTTGGTCCCGCCTCTCAACTGTCAATCAACTGGTGTACAGATTATATATGTATGTACTGACGCACACACTGTATTGTGTTTTGTCAATACACACTACTGACCTATTTGTGCCTCCAGAATCGAGCTCTACCTCATGAACCTCGCATTTCCATCCGCTATCTCTCTAATGCAATGATTCCTTACCTAATTTTGGATCGTATCTACTTTTACAATTATGAATGGAGTTTGCTTCATCAACCTGCTGCTTTAGTCCATTCTATTTTCCTACTACTCCTAAGTTAAAATAAAAGTTTCTAACATCTCTCTGACTCATGAGTCTCAAGCTGCCATTCCCTTCACCTTGTTCTGTTGGTATTCATTGCGAACATTTCCTCTTTTTCCACTTTGTCACTTCTCGTATGCATTTTATACATCTGTATCACGTCTCCTTCTGTCTCTTGTTTTCTAGAGTTATCAGGCTTAGTTCCTTCAGTCTCTCTTCATACCTCATTCCTCGCAGTTCTGGGGGCGAGCGTCGTTGCAATCTTCTAAACCTTCTCGAGCTTCCTTACGTGTTTTTTTTTAAATGGGGGCTCTATGTTTCGGGGCGACATTCTCCAAAACTGGCCTTACATAGGCGGAGTACAGTGATCCTCCTTATTTAGGCTCCTAGTGTAGCGTATGCTGCTGACGATATTCTATTTATGTGATCTTCTGGGGTTAGTTTCAGTGTTATGTTTACTCCCAGGTCTTTGTCTCGAGCCGTTATAGGGAGATAATTAACATTCATTGTGTCTGTCCTTTTTGGTCTCCTGACGCCTGTTCCCATTTCCATCACTTTACACTTGCTGGAGTTGAACTCCAGTAGCCATTTCTCATTCCAACTCTGCAGCTTGTTTTAGTCGTCTTGGAGAATCTCGCTATCCTCACCTGTCAAAACTCTGCTCATTAGTTTTGAATCATCGGCAAACATTAACATATAAGACTTAACTCCTGTAGATGGGTCGTTTACATAATGAGAAATAGTATGGGTCCCAGTACCAATCCTTGAGGCACTCCACTTGTTACCTTATGTCGTTCCGACTTATCACCTTCTACTGTTACTCTCTGACTCCTGTCTGTCAGGTAAATGTTTATTACATAGGTCAGGACTTTTTCGTTTCTTTCCGCCTGCCTCTCCAGTTTACGTAGTAACTTCTTGTGCTGTACTTTTGAATTTGAGGCAAAATACTTAGACTGAAGTGGTTTTTGGCAGTCCAGAAATATGCAATCTACCATACCGTATCTGTCCTCCCTTATATATGTTATTTAATCATCGAAGTATATTCGTCAGGCACGATTTCCTTTCCTTAAAGCCATGATGATGTTTGTTTACATACCTAATTCTCTCCAGGTGTGTAACTAGTCTTGTCTTTATTGTTTGGAATATTTTGCAAGAAATGCTCGTCAGTGACACTGGTATGTTGATAAGTGCCTCTTCTCTATCTCATGTCTTGTAAATTGGTACCACATTTGCTTCTTTCGGCAGCTGGGCAATTCTTCCTTTGTAAGTGTGCCATTTAAAATCAATGCTACAGGTACGCTGAGGGCCTTACTTTGCGGTTACCTATCGTGTATTTCAGGGGTCAAGGTTCCCGCAACCGGGTCTCTGACCATGACTCCTGATTGATGGATTGGTCAACCAGGCTGTTGAACGCGGCTGCTCGCAGCCTGAAGTATGAATCACGGCCTGGTTGATCAGGTATCCTTTGGAGGTGTTTGTCAAGTTTTCTCTTGAACACTGTGAGGGGTCGGCCAGTTACACCCCTTATGTGTAGTGGAAGCGTGTTGAACAGTCTCGGGCCTCTAATGTTGATAGAGTTCTCTCTCAGAGTACCTGTTGCACCTCTGCTTTTTAACGGGAGTATTCTGCACATCCTGCCATTCCTCCTGGTCTCATGTGGTGTTATTTCTGTATGCAGGTTTGGGACCAGCCCCTCTACTACTTACAGTGTGTAAATTATAATATATCTCTCTCGCCTGCACTCAAGAGAATATAGATTTAGGCATTTTAGGAGGTCCCAATGGTTTAGCTGTTTTAATGAGTGGATTCTAGCAGTAAAGGATCTCTGCACACTCTCCAGTACAGCAATTTATTCAGCTTTGAAAGAGGCTGCCATAGTTGCGTCTTGAAAAGTATCATAATTGATATAGCATCTCTTGTTTGAAAGGTTCTTGTTATCCAACCTCTCATTTGTCCTACAGTTGCGACGGCTACTTTGTTGTGTTCTTTAAAGGTAAGGTCTTCCGACATGAGTACACCCAAATCCTTGTCATTGCTTTTACGTTCTATGGTATGATTTGACTGCGTTTTGAAAGTGGTTTCCGTTTTTATATTTTAATGTTTTCCTTAGCGCAGGAGCTGGAACTTATCTTCATTAAATAATATATTATATTCTGTGGCACTTTGATAGATCTGAATTACATCAGTTTGGAGTGTAATATTGGTGTGTTTTCTGTTAAAACCTTCTTAAAAATCCAAGTGGCATCTGCAAAGGATGACACGGTACTGTAGTTTATGTCCGATATGAGAACGAGAAAGAGTACTCGAGCAAGCACAGTTCCCTGGGGGACAGAGCTCTTCACGGATGATGGTCTGCATTTTACGTTGTTGACTATTACACTGAGTTCTGTTAGTAAATTGTAGATTCATCGTCCTATTTTTCCAGTGATTTCTTTTGAACGCATTTTGTGCGCAATAACACCATGATCACATCTGTCGGAGACTTTCACGAAATCTGAGTATTTTACGTCAACGTTTTGTGCCTTCCATGGTATCTACGGCCATGGCATAGTGGTCCAGCAACTGTGATAGGCAAGAGAGCCCTGTTCTGAAACCGTGTTGCCCAGGGTTGTGTAGACGCTGTGATTCCATGTGTTTTGTGATCCTACTTCTAATCACTCTTTCAAAGATTTTTATGGTGTGTGAGAAGACGGGCTCACCATAGCCCGTGCTACTTGGAACTTCTTGTTCCAGGTAGCGAATCTTTAACAACAACAACTTTATGGTGTGTGTGATGTTTGTGATGTCGGCCTATAGTTTTTTGTCTATGCTTTATTCCCCTCCTCTATGCAATAATGCTATTTCTGCTGCTTTTAGTATATAAAAAAAAGTGTCAGGGATAACACCAGTATCTAAGCTCCGTCTCCAAAAATGTTTTACGGCCTGCTACAGTGTTTTTTTTTTTTTTTTTTACAGTTCTTGATAAATATGGAGTTCTAGGAATCAGGGCTTGGAGCATAGTGCATAGGCCTGTGGGGTTTGTTTTAACATTCATGGTAATACGTTGTCTGGTCAAGATAGAATATTTTAAATCAATCTTATGATGGGACTAAAGCTTCTCCGTGATAACAAAAGCAACATTGCAGCAATTGAATTGTTAGAACGCATGCGTAATGGAACTAGTGAGTCTAAATGGCTTAAAGGAACACCAACTCATATTAAAATGATGGGACTGCACGATGTATGTAAAGATGAAAGAGTACAGCACTTCCTTCCACCCTGGCAGATATGTTCCTTTAGACATCCTGACGCTTGTATACCTCACCAAAAATTTTTATCACACACACAACACTCCTGCTCAGCTTGCTACTAAATTAAGTACCTTTGAATCCATACACAACCTGCGAATTAAAAACAACATAACACAAACCATATACACTGACGGATCACTCAACACAGTACAGGGTGGGCGGGAAGTGCTGTTATGGCTCATCAACCCGATGGCAACACATTTGAAAAGAATATATGAGTTAATGACTGGGCATCCACAATGCAAGATAACTTGTTAGCAATACGGGTAGCGCTCTACATTATTGACAACATTGAAGCAGACAGATTAATTATTTCTGACTCGCTTTCCTCACTACTCGTATTAAATAGTTTACAAACAATAACGTGCTTGTCTCCGAAGCCAGATTTACATATATATAAAAATGCGCATACTTAATAAGGGGATAAATATTAATGTTGTCGATTCGTTCTCGCATTGGCCTGTAGGAACATGATAAAGTTGACGCCCTTGCTAGGAGTGCAGTAAGTACAGGAAATCTTGAGTTATCAAAAAGGTTCCTTAAACGTGTCATTAGACGAGAACTCTTGGATAATTTTGAAGAAAGTAGAACAGTGCAAACTGTGAACTAGCAGGTCCATTGTTCATCACAATGAAATGTGTGAAGCAAAACATGTGTATGGGGCAAGTAACAAAATTAGCAGACTAACAGATGTTGTCACAGCTCGTATAAGACTTGGCTACAAGTATCCCTGGCAGTTCGGCTTGTATAGGGATCTAGGTGAAGTAAAGTGTAAAGTGTATGGACAAAGACAGGGACACACACTTATATCATTAGGAGCACAGTATTATATCTTGGACTGTGATAAAACAGCCATTCAGAGATACATCTAAACTCATCGCTCTATGAATCGGCAAACCTTCTTATTACTAAAAATAAAATATCAGAAATCCTTGCACTGTATCCATATTTCGCTTCCAGTAGGTATACGACTTCTGAGATTAAGAAGCAAGTAATATATTGTGAAGACTAACAATAACAAACAGCAGCTTTCAAATGACTCTGTAATCCCAATAATCCTTGTTGATCCATAGCTCAAGATAATTATGTATTAGCGAAAAGACCTACCAACATTGTGTAATAATTAACTGTAAATACATAACTGTTGAAATGGAACAATCTATGCAACTAGCTGACATTATAATTACAAGGTGTGCAGGATAGGGAAAGGAAGGGACCTATCAGGGGGAAAGTGTCAAGCCAGTATGACTGTATCTAGCACCTGGAAAGGGTCACGATAGGGATTTGGGATGGGACGGGGTGAAAAGGAATGGTGCCCAACCACTTGGACGGTCGGGGCTTGAACGCCGACCTGCAAGAAGTGAGACCGTCGCTCTACCGTCCAGCCCAAGTGGTTGGGTACATTAAAATGTTAATGTAATAATCTCCGTTGAGGTCTGATAAAGAACTTTTGTGCCCTCTTTAATCCTTTTTTGCGCTACCGTTCGCCGGATGAGTATGGGGTGCACAATAAACTAGCCGCCTCCAGGGGGCAACAATCAATGTTCCAATAACTTTTATTTCGTGTAGTAATGCTAGTTCTTTCCTTATTTTCCCGCCTGTTACCTCGAAATTTGATAGGCTTTCAACTAGGAAAACCTCCTTTTCTAGCACTAAAAGCCGCCTTTCCAACCATTCTCTTTTTCCTCTTTTATGTCTACTACATATATATATTTCTTTCTAACATATGCACACACACACACACATCCCCATGTGGTAGACTGTAACAGCTGACTACCTCCCAGGTACCTGTTTATTGCTATGTGAACCGGAGCATCAGGGTGAAAGACACTCTGCCCATTATTTTCCGCTTCCACCGGGGTTCGAACCCGGGCCATTAGGACTATGACCCACAAACACTGTCCACTCAGCCGTGACGCCCCGTGTATGTGTATTCACCTAGTTGTGCTTGCAGGGGTTGAGCCCTGCCCTTTTGGCTCGCCTCTCAACTGTCACTCAATCAACTGTTACTAACTACTAACAAACTACTTTTGTACACACACACACACACACACACACCTGCTTCATCACCCCAAAACCCCCCTGTCCCTTCCACATTTGCACCTCCCCAACGATTCCCCTGCCCCTGCTACATCACACCTGTCAACGACCCCAGTGGGTCAAGCCATGCCCTCCCCAAACCCACCTTCCCATCCCCCCTCCCCTACTACCCCTTCCTACTCCCCTGCCCCTTCTACCCCATTGACTTCAATTCCATCTACTCCATCCCAGCTTCCACTGCACCCCTCTTCCACTCACCCCCAAACCCCACCCAACCCTCACCCCTTCTATGCACCTCCAGCCCACATTTAACCCCCTCACCTTGTGACCCCCTAACACCTTCCCCCATCTCCCTCTTCCCCTCTTCTACCTCAAAACCCCCACCTACCCCCGATTCCCCCCTAACTAATACACCCTCTCTTCCACTCCCAGCACCCATGCTCCATTCTCCTCTCAGCCCTCTGCCCTCAATATCCCTCTCCCCCCTAACCTCTCAACCTCTATCTGACTCTCAGTCTCACTCTATTTCTCAACCCCCCTATGCTATTCAGACCCCTAACTTTCAGACCCATTATGCCCTTCCTACCCCCCTAGTTGCCCAGACCCCATTTGCCTACCAGGCACTCCCAGGCACCCCCCCTAGCACCCCCCCCCCATTCACCCCCACAGCCCCCACTTGCCCCCCGGACACCCCCCAGTTCCCCCCAGACCCCTGGTGAAAGGGGGAACTCTGACACCCGAGTTTCCAAGAAGAGTCTCAAGGTTTGGTACACCAATGCTGATGGGGTAGCCAATAAAGCAGAAGAGATAAAAGAAAGAGTTAGTGAGGCAGACCCAGACATAGTGGCAATAGTGGAAACTAAAATAAATGGCATGATCTCAGATGCAATCTTTCCAGAGGGGTACCAGGTGATAAGAAAAGAAAGGACACAGAGACAGGGAGGAGGAGTGGCACTACTAATAAAGCGGAAATGGAAGTTTGATGAGCTGGAAAATCTGGGTACCAATGAAAGCACGAGCTTCATACATGGAACTCTGACAGTGGATGGGAAGAAGATTGTAATCTTGATACTCTACAATCCCCCACCAAACAGTAGAAGGCCCAGGCAGGAGTACGAGGACAGCAACAAGACATGTATAGATGAACTGCAGAGGGCAGCAACTATAGCGCATAGAATGAGAGCGAAGCTGCTGGTCATGGGGGACCTAAATCACGGAGAGATAGATTGGGAAACGAGGAATCCCCATGGCGGGGAGGAGACCTGGGGAGCGAAGCTGGTAGACGTTATTGACAGGAATTTCAGAACACAGCATGTGAAAGAAGATACTAGGGAAAGAGGAGGGGATACGCCCAGCCTATTAGATCTCATTTTCACCCAGAATGTAGAAGACATCGAGCAGTTGGAACATGAAATACCACTAGGAGCCAGTGACCATTGTGTCCTAGACTTTGACTACATGATGGAGCTTAAAATTGTGACCATAGGACAAGAGGTCCGGGAAAGGAGACTTGATTACAGAAAAGGGGACTGCAGAAGGATAAGGGACTACCTGGGAGAAGTGCAGTGGGAGGAAGAACTTAGAGGAAAAACAGTGCAAGGTATGATGAACCAAGTCATATTGAAATGCAAGGAGGCTGAAGAGAGATTTATTCCAACAATAAAGGAAAAAAGCAGGAGGGAATTCCATGGAGTGTTCACAACCGAGCCTGAGCAGCTCCCATTGTTAGAAGCGATTACCCTAGATGAAAGACTATCAGATATAGAGGTGACAGCAGAGGAAGTAATGAAACAGTTGACAACACTGGATGCAAATAAAGCTGTTGGACCAGACAAAGTATCACCGTGGATACTTAAAGAGGCAGTGCAGGCTCTCAGCGTGCCTCTGGCAATGATCTTTAATGAGTCACTTATGTCGGGAGAATTGCCCAGTTGCTGGAAGGAGGCAAATGTACCGATTTTCAAGAAAGGTGATAGGGAGGGGGCACTTAACTACAGACCCGTATCACTGACAAGCATCCCCTGCAAAATACTTGAAAGAATAATTAGGCTAAGACTTGTTGAGCACCTGGAGAGCATTGGGTTTGTAAACAAGCACCAACATGGGTTCTGGACAGGGAAATCATGCCTAACAAACCTTTTAGAAATCTATGATAAAGTAACAAGGATAAGGCAGGACAGAGAAGGCTGGGCAGACTGCATATTTCTTGACTGCCAAAAGGCCTTTGATACAGTACCACACATGAGACTGCTATACAAACTTGAGAGGCAGGCAGGAGTAAGCGGAAAGGCCCTAGTATGGGTGAAGAACTACCTAACAGGAAGGAGCCAAAGGGTAATGGTAAGGGGCGAGAAGTCGGACTGGCGAACAGTAACAAGTGGAGTACCTCAAGGATCGGTGCTGGGATCAATCCTCTTTCTAATTTACGTAAATGATATGTTTACAGGAGTGGAATCATACATGTCAATGTTTGCGGATGACGCAAAATTAATAAGAGTTGTGACAGACGAGGATTGTAGGATCCTCCAAGAGGACTTAAACAGGTTGCAGAGATGGTCAGGGAAATGGCTACTGGGGTTTAACACCAGTAAATGTAAAGTTATGGAAATGGGATCAGGTGTCAGGAGACCAAAGGGACAGTACACAATGAAGGGGAACAGCCTACCTGTAACGATTCGAGAAAGAGACCTGGGAGTGGATGTGACACCTAATCTAACTCCTGAGGCACATATAAATAGGATAACGACAGCAGCGTACTCTACACTGGCGAAAATTAGAACTTCATTCAGAAACCTAAATGAGGAGGCTTTTAGGGCGCTTTCCACTGCCTACGTGAGACCCGTCTTAGAGTATGCCGCACCATCATGGAGCCCCCACCTGAAGAAACACATAAAAAAACTGGAGAAGGTTCAGAGGTTTGCGACGAGGCTTGTCCCAGATTTACGAGGGATGGGATATGAAGAGCGTCTGAAGGAACTGAACCTTACGATACTAGAGAAAAGAAGGGAGAGAAGAGATATGATAGGGACATATAAAATACTCAGGGGAATTGACAAAGTGGAAATAGATGGAATGTTCACACGTAATAATAACAGAACGACGGGACATGGGTGGAAACTGGAAACTCAGATGAGTCACAGAGATGTTAGGAAGTTTTCTTTTAGCGTGAGAGTAGTGGAAAAAATGGAATGCACTTGGGGAACAGGTTGTGGAAGCAAATACTATTCATACTTTTAAAACTAGGTATGATAGGGAAATGGGACAGGAGTCATTGCTGTAAACAACCGATAGCTAGAAAGGCGGGATCCAAGAGTCAATGCTCGATCCTGCAAGCACAAATAGGTGAGTACACACACACACACACACACACACACACACACACACACACACACACACACACACACACACACAGGAAGCAGCCCGTAACAGCTGTCTCCCAGGTACCTATTTACTGCTAGGTAACAGGGGCATCAGGGTGAAAGAATCTCTGCAAATTTTGTTTCTCGCCGGCACCGGGAATCGAACCCTGGTCCACAGGACTACGTGAGCAGCGTGCTGTCCACTCAGCCACCAGTGCCCTAGGTGTGTGTGTGTGTACTCACCTAATCTCACCTAATTGTGCTTGCGGGGGTTGAGCTCTGGCTCTTTGGTCCCGCCTCTCAACCGTCAATCAACTGGTGTACAGATTCCTGAGCCTATTGGGCTCTATCATATCTACATTTGAAACTGTGAATGGAGTCAGCCTCCACCACATCACTTCGTAATGCATTCCATTTGCTAACTACTCTGACACTGAAAAAGTTCTTTCTAACGTCTCTGTGGCTCATTTGGGTACTCAGCTTCCACCTGTGTCCCCTTGTTCGCGTCCCACCAGTGTTGAAAAGTTCATCCTTGTTTACCCGGTCGATTCCCCTGAGGATTTTGTAGGTTGTGATCATGTCCCCCCTTACTCTTCTGTCTTCCAGTGTCGTGAGGTGCATTTCCCGCAGCCTTTCCTCATAACTCATGCCTCTTAGTTCTGGGACTAGTCTAGTAGCATACCTTTGGACTTTTTCCAGCTTCGTCTTGTGCTTGACAAGGTACGGGCTCCATGCTGGGGCCGCATACTCCAGGATTGGTCTTACATATGTGGTGTACAAGATTCTGAATGATTCCTTACACAGGTTCCTGAACGCCGTTCTGATGTTAGCCAGCCTCGCATATGCCGCAGACGTTATTCTCTTTATGTGGGCTTCAGGAGACAGGTTTGGTGTGATATCAACTCCTAGATCTTTCTCTCTGTCTGTTTCATTAAGTACTTCATCTCCTATTCTGTATCCTGTGCCTGGCCTCCTGTTTCCACTGCCTAGTTTCATTACTTTGCATTTACTCGGGTTGAACTTCAACAGCCATTTGTTGGACCATTCACTCAGTCTATCCAGGTCATCTTGTAGCCTCCTACTATCATCCTCTGTTTCAATCCTCCTCATAATTTTTGCATCGTCGGCAAACATTGAGAGGAACGAATCTATACCCTCTGGGAGATCATTTACATATACCAGAAACAGTATAGGTCCAAGGACTGACCCCTGCGGGACTCCACTTGTGACGTCTCGCCAATCTGAGACCTCACCCCTCACACAGACTCGTTGTCTCCTGTTGCTTAGGTATTCCTCTATCCACCGGAGTACCTTCCCTCTCACTCCAGCCTGCATCTCCAACTTTCGCACTAGCCTCTTGTGTGGCACTGTATCAAAGGCTTTCTGACAATCCAAAAATATGCAGTCTGCCCACCCTTCTCTTTCTTGCCTTATTTTTGTTGCCTGGTCGTAGAATTCAAGTAACCCTGTGAGGCAGGACCTGCCATCCCTGAACCCATGTTGATGCTGTGTTACAAAGTTCCTTCGCTCCAGATGCTCCACTAGTTTTTTTCGCACAATCTTCTCCATCAGCTTGCATGGTATGCAGGTTAGGGACACTGGCCTGTAGTTCAGTGCCTCCTGTCTATCCCCTTTCTTGTATATCGGGACTACGTTAGCTGCTTTCCAAATATCTGGCAGTTCCCCTGTTGCCAGTGATTTGTTATACACTATGGAGAGTGGTAGGCTCAGTTCTCTTGCTCCTTCCTTTAGAACCCAAGGGGAGATTCCATCTGGGCCTATAGCCTTCGTCACGTCCAACTCTAGTAAACACTTCCTGTGTGTGTGTGTGTGTGTGTGTGTGTGTGTGTGTGTGTGTGTAGGTGTGTATAGTCACCTAGTTGTACTCACCTAGTTGTGCTTGCGGGGGTTTAGCTCTGCTCTTTCGGACCGCCTGTCAATTATCAATCAGTCAACTGTTACTAACTATTAACATTTTTCTCACCCCCACACACACCCACAGGAAGCTGCCCGTAACAGCTGTCTAAATCCCAGGTACCAATTTACTGCTAGGTTACAGGGGCATTAGGGTGAAAGAAACTCTGCCCATTTGCCAGTGCCGGAAATCGAACCCGGGCCACAGGATTGCAAGTCTTGCGCGCTGTCCACTTAGCTACCAGACCCCGAGTGTGTGTGTGTGTGTGTGTGTGTACTCACATAGTTGTACTCGCCTAGTTGTGCTTGCTCTGGCTCTTGGTCCCGCCTCTCAACTGTCAATCAACTGATGTACAGGTTCCTGAGCCTACGGGACTCCATCATATCTACACTTGAAACTGTGTATGGAGTCAACCTCCACCACATCACTGCCTAATGCATTCCACCTGTTAACTACTTTGACACCGAAAAGGTTCTTTCTAACGTTCCTTTGGCTCATGTGGGTACTCAGTTTTCATCTGTGTTCCCTAGTCCGCGTACCACCACTGTTAAACAGTTTATCCTTATCTGTCCTGTCATTTCCACTGAGAATTTTGTAGGAAGTGGTCATGTCTCCTCTTACTCATCTGTCTTGCAGTGTCGTGAGGTGCATTTCACGCAGCCTGTCCTCATAACTCATGCATCTTAGTTCTGGGACTAGTCTAGTGGCATACCTCTGAACTTTTTCCATCTTCATCTTGTGCTTGACAAGGTACGGGCTCCATGCTGGGGCCGCATACTCCAGATCTTATATATAAGTGTTATACAAGGTTCTGAATGATTCCTTACACAGGTTCCTGAAGGCAATTCTGATGTTTGCCAGCCTTGCATACGCCGCAGATGTTATTCTTTTTATTTGAGGCTTCAGGAGATAAGTTTGGTTTGATATCAGCTCCTAGGTCTTTCTCTCTCTTCGTCTCATGAAAGACAGGTTGAACTTTATTAGTCATTTGTTGGACCATTCATTCAGTTTGTCTAGGTCATCTTGTAGCCTTATGCTATCTTTCTCTGTCTTAATCCTCCTCATAATTTTTGCATTATTAACAGACAATGAGAGGAACGATTCTATATCCTCTGGTAGATCGTTTACATATATCAGAAACAGTATAGGTCCAAGGACTGAACCCTGTGAGACTCTACTAGTGACACCTCGCCAATCTGAGATCTCACACCTCACAGTGACTCGATGTTTTCTGTTACTTAGTATCCAATGGAGCACCTTCCCTTTCACTTGCGCTTGCATCTCCAGCTTTTGCACTAGCCTCTTAAAGGGTACTGTGTCAAAGGCTTCCTGGCTATCCAAATATATGCAGTTTGCCCACCCCTCTCTTTCTTGCCTGATTTTTGTTGCCTGGTCATAGAATTTAATTAATCCTGTGAAGCAGGACTTGCCATCCCTAAATCCATGCTGATTCTGTGTTACAAAGTTCTTTTGCTCAAGATGTTCCATCAGCTTTTTTCGCACAAAATTCTCCATCAACTTACATGGTATGCAAGTTAGGGACACTGTCCTGTAGTTCAGTGCCTCCGGTTTATCCCCCTTCTTGTATCGGGACTACATTAGCAGTTTCCAAATTTTTGGCAGTTCACCTGTTACTAGCGATTTCTTATACACTATGGAGAGTGTCAGGAATAGTGCTGCTGCTCCTTCCTTTAGTATCTATGGTGAGATTCCATCCGGGCCTATAGCCTTTGTCAAATCCAATTCAAGCAAAAGCTTCCTTACATCTCCGCTGGTAATCCCAAATTGTTGTAGTGGTACCTGGTTAACTATTCTCCCTCTTATCTCTGGAACTTCTCCTTGCTCTAATGTGAAGACCTCTTGGAATTTCTTATTCAGCTCCTCACATACTTCCTTCTCGTTTGTAGTGAATCTTTCTGCTCCTATCTTCAGTTTCATTATCTATTTCTTTACTGTTGTTTTTCTCCTAATGTGGCAGTGCAGCAAATTAAGTTGAGTCTTTGCCTTGCTTGCGATCTCATTTTCGTATGCCCTTTTGCCTCTCTTCTCATCCTGACGTACTCAGGCCTGGCTTTCTGGTATCTTTCTCTGCTCTAAAATATACTGTTATTTTTATAGTTTCTCCACGCTCTTTTACTTAGTTGCTTAGCTAGCTTACATCTTAGATTAAGCCATGGGTTTAATTCTTATCTGCATTTCGTTTTTGCCCTTTTTGACCCGGACAAACGTGTCTACTGCCTCCTTGACAGTTGAGAGGCGTGTGTATGGCTAGTGCCCAAGGATGAGGTGTGTATGGCTAGTGCCCAAGGATGAGGTGTGTATGGCTAGTGCCCAAGGATGAGGTGCGAGTCAGTGGGCTTGGGGTTGGGGGGGGGGGAGAGAGAGAGAGAGAGAGAGAGAGAGAGAGAAAGAGGATGGCCGTTGACTCTATACTTCAGGGAAGATTTACGTCGTGCTAACAAGAACGACCTATTGTTAGTTTCCAAAGAGGAAAGGAGAAGAGCGCCGATCCCATTGTGTTATGCTCTATGGGCCATTTCTTGTGACATAGTTCGCCATGCAAGTCGAGTCTTCGGCCATTGTTCCAGAGTATAAGCGTGAGTGTGTGTGTGTGTGTGTGTGTGTGTGTGTGTGTGTGTGTGTGTGTGTGTGTGTGTGTGTGTGTGTGTGTGTGTGTGTGTGTGTGTGTTCACCTAGTTGTGCTTGCGGGGGTTGAGCTTTGCTCTTTCGGCCCGCCTCTCAAATGTCAATCAACTGTTACTAACTACTAATTCCCCCCCCCCACACACAGGAAGCAGCTCCGTAACAGCTGTCTAACTCCCAGGTACCTATTTACTGCTAGGTAACAGAGGCATTCAGGGTGAAAGAAACTTTTGCCCAATTATTTCTGCCTGGTCCAGGAATCGAACACGGATCACAGAATTACGAGTCCTGCGCGCTGTCCACTCAGCTTCTATACCCCCGTGTGTGTGTGTGTGTGTGTGTGTGTGTGTGTGTGTGTGTGTGTGTGTGTGTGTACTCACCTAGTTGAACTCGCCTAATTGTGCTTGCGGTGGTTGAGCTTTGTATCTTTGGTCCCTCCTCTTAACTGTCAATCAACTGTGTGTGTGGGGGGAGGAATGGTGCTCAACCACTTGGACGGTTTGGGATTGAACGCCGACCTGCATGAAGCGAAACCGTCGCTCTACCGTCCAGTCCTAATGCTTCAAATGCCCGGGCTGAGGTGACTCTGGGCACCTGTGTGCCAGAGTCACCACCTTGTTGATAGTTGACAACCCCCCCCCCCCCGTTGTTGATAGTTGACAACCGCCCTCCCCCGTTGTTGATAGTTGACAACCCCCCCCCCGTTGTTGATAGTTGACAACCCCCCCCCCGTTGTTGATAGTTGACAACCCCCCCCCCCGTTGTTGATAGTTGACATCCCCCCCCCGTTGTTGATAGTTGACATCCCCCCCGTTGTTGATAGTTGACACCCCCCCCGTTGTTGATATTTGACACCCCCCCCCGTTGTTGATAGTTGACACCCCCCCCCGTTGTTGATAGTTGACACCCCCCCCCCGTTGTTGATAGTTGACACCCCCCCCCCGTTGTTGATATTTGATACCCCCCCGTTGTTGATATTTGACACCCCCCCGTTGTTGATAGTTGACACCCCCCCCGTTGTTGATATTTGACACCCCCCCCGTTGTTGATAGTTGACACCCCCCCCCGTTGTTGATATTTGACACCCCCCCCCCCCGTTGTTGATATTTGACACCCCCCCGTTGTTGATAGTTGACACCCCCCCTCCCGTTGTTGATAGTTGACAAACCCCCCCCCCGTTGTTGATAGTTGACACCCCCCCCGTTGTTGATATTTGACACCCCCCCCCATTGTTGATATTTGACACCCCCCCGTTGTTGATAGTTGACACCCCCCCCCCGTTGTTGATATTTGACACCCCCCCCCGTTGTTGATATTTGACACACCCCCGTTGTTGATAGTTGACACCCCCCCCGTTGTTGATAGTTGACACCCCCCCCCGTTGTTGATAGTTGACACCCCCCCCGTTGTTGATAGTTGACACCCCCCCCCGTTGTTGATAGTTGACACCCCCCCACGTTGTTGATAGTTGACACCCCCCCCCGTTGTTGATAGTTGACACCCCCCCCGTTGTTGATAGTTGACACCTCCCCCCGTTGTTGATATTTGACACCTCCCCCCGTTGTTGATATTTGACACCTCCCCCCGTTGTTGATAGTTGACACCCCCCCCGTTGTTGATAGTTGACACCCCCCCCGTTGTTGATAGTTGACACCCCCCCCCCCCGTTGTTGATATTTGACACCCCCCCCCCATTGTTGATATTTGACACCCCCCCGTTGTTGATAGTTGACACCCCCCCCCCCGTTGTTGATATTTGACACCCCCCCCGTTGTTGATATTTGACACACCCCCGTTGTTGATAGTTGACACCCCCCCCGTTGTTGATAGTTGACACCCCCCCCGTTGTTGATAGTTGACACCCCCCCCGTTGTTGATAGTTGACACCCCCCCCCCGTTGTTGATAGTTGACACCCCCCCACGTTGTTGATAGTTGACACCCCCCCCCCGTTGTTGATAGTTGACACCCCCCCCGTTGTTGATAGTTGACACCTCCCCCCGTTGTTGATATTTGACACCTCCCCCCGTTGTTGATATTTGACACCTCCCCCCGTTGTTGATATTTGACACCTCCCCCCGTTGTTGATAGTTGACACCCCCCCCCCCGTTGTTGATAGTTGACACCCCCCCCCCCGTTGTTGATAGTTGACACCCCCCCCCCCCGTTGTTGATAGTTGACACACCCCCCCGTTGTTGATAGTTGACACCCCCCCCCGTTGTTGATAGTTGACAACCCCCCGCCCGTTGTTGATAGTTGACACCCCCCCCGTTGTTGATAGTTGACACCCCCCCACGTTGTTGATAGTTGACACCCCCCCCCCGTTGTTGATAGTTGACACCCCCCCCCGTTGTTGATAGTTGACACCTCCCCCCGTTGTTGATATTTGACACCTCCCCCCGTTGTTGATATTTGACACCCCCCCCCCGTTGTTGATAGTTGAAACCCCCCCCCCCCCGTTGTTGATAGTTGACACCCCCCCCCCCGTTGTTGATAGTTGACACACCCCCCCGTTGTTGATAGTTGACACCCCCCCGTTGTTGATAGTTGACAACCCCCCGCCCGTTGTTGATAGTTGACAACCCCCCCCCCCCGTTGTTGATAGTTGACACCCCCCCGTTGTTGATATTTGACACACCCCCCCGTTGTTGATAGTTGACACCTCCCCCCCGTTGTTGATATTTGACACCCCCCCCCCCCCCCCCGTTGTTGATATTTGACACCCACCCCCCCGTTGTTGATATTTGACACCCTAAACGTTGTTGATATTTGACACCCCCCCCCCCCGTTGTTAAAGGTGCCAACTTCTGGATGTTCCCCCAGGTGGGGGGGGGGGGGGCAGGCCTTGAGAACATTGGCCTTGGCATTGGCCAACAACATCACTTTAGCGTTGAAGGCTCTGATGCCCAGACCAGTTCAACCAGTATGAGTCTAGACCAGAAATTAGTCTTCTTGCATAGTTCTCCGCCTTGTCCAGAATACGGATTGATGATTGGGAGAGGGAGTGGGGTGGTGGGGGGAGGGAGTGGTGGTGAGGGGGAAGGGGTGGGGGGTGGGGGATGGGGGGTGGTGTGGGGGGGTGGGGGTGGGGGGTGGGGGATGGGGGGTGGTGTGGGGGGGTGGGGGTGGGGGGTGGGGGATGGGGGGTGGTGTGGGGGGGTGGGGTGGGGGGTGGGAAAGGGGGGGGTTGGCCATCCAAGAGAGCGGTGTAAACTGATGTTGGGAGTAAATTTGTTCTCTCTCTCTCTCTCTCTCTCTCTCTCTCTCTCTCTCTCTCTCTCTCTCTCTCTTTCAACACACAGAAACACAGCTACACACACATCTCCAGCAAGCAGCACATAGCAGCTGTCTAACTCCCAGGTATCTATTTACTGCTAGGTGAACACGAGCATCAGATGTAAAAAAAATCCGTCCATTTGTTTCTGCCTCGGTCGGAAATCGAACCCTGGCCCTTAGCACTGTGACCCCGAGCACTGTGACCCCGAGCGCTGTTTACTTGGCCGCGAGGCCCTGAGTGTGTATGTGTGTGTGTGTGTGTGTGTGTGTGTGTGTATTCACCTAGTTGTATTCACTTAGTTGTGCTTGCGGGGGTTGAGCTGTGCTCTTTCGGCCCGCCTCTCAACTGTCAATCAATCAACTGTTACTGACTACAATCTTTTTTTTCACACACACACACGCACATACACACACATATACACACACACATACACACACATACACACACACATACACACACACATACACACACACACACACACACACACACACACACACACACACACACACACACACACACATACACACACACGGGATGCTCCGTGTGTGTGTGTGTGTGTGTGTACTCACCTAATTGTACTCACCTAATTGTGCTTGCGGGGGTTGAGCTCTGGCTCTTTGGTCCCGCCTCTCAACCGTCAATCAACTGGTGTACAGATTCCTGAGCCTATTGGGCTCTATCAAATGTAGATATGATAGAGCCCAATAGGCTCAGGAATCTGTACACCAGTTGATTGACGGTTGAGAGGCGGGACCAAAGAGCCAGAGCTCAACCCCCGCAAGCACAATTAGGTGAGTACAATTAGGTGAGTACACACACACACACACACACACACACACACACACGGAGCATCCCGTAACAGCTGTCTAACTCCCAGGTACCTATTTACTGCTAGGTAACAGGGACATCAGGGTGAAAGAAACTTTGCCCATTTTTGTTTCTCACCGGCGCCGGGAATCAAACCCGGGCCACAAGGATTACGTGTCAGCATGCTATCCACACAGCCACCGACGCCCCTAATGTGTGTGTGTGTGTGTGTGTGCGCGTGTGGGTGTGTTTGTGTGTGTGTGTGTGTGTGTACTCACCTAGTTGTGCTTGCTGGGGTTGAGCTCTGGCTCTTTGGTCCCTTTGTGTGTGTGTGTGTGTGTGTGTTTTACACAACCTGTCCTCTTAAAAAGAACGTCGCTTTTGGCCGTTTGCCCGTATGGCCGAATTTGGACGTAATTTGAAATTGAGAAAAAAATGAAAATAAATTTGGGATTTTTTTTTTCAACAACAGTAAGTTAAGGGTCCTCTGATAGGTTAGGTGGGCAGGAAATTCTCATAAAGTTTCAAAACGTTATGAAAAACGTTAATTTAAAGTGTCCTCTCATAACCTCTGCGCGTACGCCGGACGACTCAAATAGAAAACGGAACAGAACGTCACTTTTGTGAGTCGATTTCATTTCAAATTACGTCCAAATTTGGCCATAGTGCGCATACCAGCCAAAGGTGACGTTATTTTTAAGAGGACGGGTGGATTTTAAAGCGAAACAGAACAAAAATAGTGCATATTGTACGTTTTAAACATTGTGAATAATTATGCTTCTGTCTAGTCCACTTTTCATTGTGTTCTCGGGTACTACAAGATGGGCTCAGGCGACGTGACCCCAAACAACGTAGGCTTGCAATGACCAGTGAGTTATAAATGACCCAGATCATCAATCTCGGTGTTGTTAAGAGGTGGTCACCGTCCTGTAGAGGTCAATCCACCTGTGTATTCACGTAGCTCACGTGTACAGCACCGGTATTGTTTGAGATGAATTAATTGCTGTACTACGCAGAGATAATTACAGTACCTATAAATTGGTTAAATGATCCTGAGTATCAGGCTTTTATATGTGTAAAATGTGTGAGAAAAAATAAAAAGGTCATATTTTCGCAGCAATATTTACCTCTATCAAACCACCTCTATCAGAGGTGGTTTGATATTTGCAGCAATATTTTTGCAGCAATATTTATTTGCAGCAATATTTACCTCTATCAAACCTTCTTAACGCAATATATCATCATGCAACTAACCTCGGCCCCCTTCAATCCTCCTCCCACGCACGTCAAGTCAACTGATGCACTTTGCCAACCACTCACACTACCCCATCAAGTGCCTTCTCCTCCCCCCTCCCTTCCCCCCTCAACACTCTGTTTGCTTTTTCAAACGTGCAATATTTATGTGGTCTTAATCTTCACTGATTATTTATTTTTTAAGTTTGTGTCATTTATTTATATATTTTTTTTCCTGGTAATATTGGTTGAGGCAGAAGCTCAACCAATATTATTTTGGTTGAAAGTGACTGTATTGCCAGCGTTGTTGACTTTGGTCGTCAGGCATTGGATACGTCTGCTAACTTACATCAGCATCATGTTGGGTAATTAGGTTACCGAAATTCATTGTGGGTCTGGGATTTAGGGAGAATAAAACACAACAAGAATGACTATATGATGGCATGTCTGGCCTGTCTCCTCTGAACTGGAACACCGAGGCGCTGGAACTGGAAACTTGTCGCTTTTTAGTCTTTTGTGACGCCGATTAGTTTGTCGCCCAGTTCCTTTGGGAATTTCAATGCACATTTGCCCCCTTCCCTCATTTCTTCCGTGATCTCGGCTGCTGCTGTTGCTGCCGCTGCTGCTGCTGTTGCTGCTGATGCTGCTGTCTCTCCTGGAACCGTTTGTCTGGCTTTCTGACTGTTATTGTCTATCTCATTTATGTGCATTCGAGTGATGATTTGTAATGGCAGCATCAGGCAAGGAGGGATGGGATTAGCTTGGAGATGTAGATGGGTGCAGCCACCGCGGACCGGTTGGTTCATTACCGGTCAGTCGTCATACTGGCCACCAAGGTCACGGACCGTCCGGCCGACCGGCTATACCCCGGCGCACTGGCCGACCGGCTATACCCCGGCGCACTGGCCGACCGGCTATACCCCGGCGTACAGGCCGACCGGCTATACCCCGGCGCACTGGCCGACCGGCTATACCCCGGGGCACTGGCCGACCGGCTATACCCCGGGGCACTGGCCGACCGGCTATACCCCGGGGCACCGGCCGACCGGCTATACCCCGGCGCACTGGCCGACCGGCTATACCCCGGCGCACTGGCCGACCGGCTATACCCCGGCGCACTGGCCGACCGGCTATACCCCGGGGCACTGGCCGACCATCTATACCCCGGGGCACCGGCCGACCGGCTATACCCCGGCGCACTGGCCGACCGGCTATACCCCGGCGCACTGGCCGACCGGCTATACCCCGGCGTACAGGCCGACCGGCTATATCCCGGCGCACCGGCCGACCGACTACCCTGGCGCACCGGCCGACCAGCTACCCCGGCGCACCGGCCGACCGGCTATACCCCGGGGCACTGGCCAACCAGCTACTCCGGGGCACTGGCCGACCAGCTACCCTGGGGCACCGGCAGACCGGCTATACCCCGGGGCACCGGCTCACCGGCTACATCCTTTAGTGAGTTTGTGTAACTAAACTTTACACAGGGAAGAGAGTCTTGGTGGGCACAGAATGGGCGAGATGGGTTAAGGCCTTCTTTGTCCTTGCCTGGCTTTATACAGTGATTGTATAGGGTATTGTAATCGCCCCTGAGCGTGCCTAAGTCAGTGAACGCTCAGAGGTTAAGTCAGCGACACCGGTTCAGTAGTGAACGACTTAGTTGAGAGGTCAACTAAGACGATTCAGGGTGACAGATGAAATGCCTCCCGTTTCCACCGGATTAATCAGCATAGGGTGGAATAGGTTCGGTGGATTGCCTTTATATACGCACTTATACGCACTTCTTCGATAGATCTTCATTCTTGGTTAGCTGTTTCCTCTTAGTCGACTCAAGAGGCTAATTTGGACTCGTGTGTCGAATTGTGTGATCGGGCAATGACAATTACCCCTTAGGCTGCAGTTATCTCTTGTCATGTGAAGTAGGAGAGTGGTGAAGTGGACTCACCTAGTTGTGCTTACAGAAGTTGATATTTGGTTCTTTGGTCCTGCCTCTCGACTGTTAATCAATTGGTGTACAGGTTCCTGACGTGTGGCGAGCACAGAGTGGTTTGTTTTTTCCCCCCATGGTGAAATTGGGTAGTTTCGGGGGTGGGGGGGATACGGGTGGGGGGCTATTGGAGGAGGGGAGGACTCGTTGGGGAAATGATGGGGCTATGGGGGGAAATGGGGGGGGGGGTTAGTGGTGAAGGGGGGGGAGGGGATGTTGTGAACATTACGACTAGTACCCGAACATTGTGTCGAGTGTTTGAACATTGTGCCAAGTATTTGACAGCTCGTTCTCACCATCTAGAAATCACTCCTTCCCCTTGTAGTCACACTCATGTCAACACTGTTCCCGTAGCAAAGTAGTAGCACACTCGCCTGGGGTTTCGCGAGCTTTGGGCTGGGGTTCGTATCCTGGCCGGGGAGGATTTAATTGGCGCCAGTCCTTAACTATAGCCTCTGCGCTCACCCCAGCAGTGAATGGGTACCTGGTTGTTAAACGATTTGGCGGGTCGTATTCCGGTGGAAAATTAGGATTAAGGACCTCCCAGAAACGCTCTGCGTGCTAGTGGCTGTATAAAAAATGTAAGAACTATTGTATAAATAAATAAATATATATATAAGGCAACTGTAATATATAAATAAACAGTAAATAAACTGTAATATGTATGGATCGCACAACCCCCCCCCCCCCAACACGCACACAACACCATTCCCCATAATTTTCCAGTGAGCAGTTACAAAGCTCAACTTCTTGTTCCTATTAAGCTGCAGAGCCCTATCCCTTCCTGTTTGATTTATTCTGTTTAGGAGTCGAGGTAAGAGGTTTAAATTTTACACAAATGTAAGATATTTTAATTATACGGGGGCAATGCCTTTCCTTCTCACTGTGGGAAATAAATTATTTAGCAATCAGTCATCCCCCTCCCACAAACACCCACACCAACTCAACCCAAACCCATCCACACTAGCCCTAAAGGAACCAACCCACATGAACCTACACCCCACCCCACCCTATCCAGTCCATCCCACACACCTTCACCCTGCTTGCACCACCCTAGCCCAACCCACACTGGCAAAACAGCGTCACGTTACACTCTGACACAGGATCACTCACGTGGTTAATTAGGGGGAGAAACATCATGCGTACACCCTATATGGTGGTGAGGGGGAGAGGGGCAGTGGAGGAGGAGAAGGTGGTGGGGAGAGGGGGCGGGGAAAGGGGAAAATGGTGGGGGCGCCCCGCCCGGCTCCTCCACCTGACGGAGCACCCTCCACCTACTCCGTTTTGGTCACTCTTGACAAGGGATCACCCGCGGGTTAACTCGCCCGCTCTCCTCCTCCACCTCGCCTCTGATGCAATGCCCACACGGAAACATTATATTTTCATGAATTCTGCTGCAAAATGCTGAAATACCTTAGGAAACGCTGGTAATCTATGATGCACTGTTTCTCTCTCTCTCTGTCTCTCTTTCTCTCTCTTTCTCTCTTTCTCTCTCTCTATTTCTCTCTTTCTCTCTCTTTCTCTCTCTCTCTTTCTCTCTATTTCTCTCTCTCTCTCTCTCTCTCTCTTTCTCTCTATTTCTCTATTTCTCTCTCTCTCTCTCTCTTTCTCTTTCTCTATTTCTCTCTCTCTCTCTCTCTCTCTCTCTCTCTCTCTCTCTCTCTCTCTCTCTCTCTCTCTCTCTCTCTCTCTCTCTCTCTCTCTCTCTCTCTCTCTTTCTCTCTATTTCTCTATTTCTCTATTTCTCTCTCTCTCTCTCTCTCTCTCTCTCTCTCTCTCTCTCTCTCTCTCTCTCTCTCTCTCTCTCTCTCTCTCTCTCTCTCTCTCTCTCTCACGCTCAGCTGAAAGCATCACACGTGTTACTATGCGTCACATGTCACAATAGAGCCGGCATCATCAGTATGCATCACTAACATTGTGAATACATTCAAAATACATAATTGGGACTGACTTGGTGAAACAGTATGTGGGAGACCCACTCTCAGTGTACCTGTTACTCCTCTGCTTTTCATCCGGGGTATTCTGCACATCCTGCCATGCATCCTGGTCTCATATACGGTGTTATTTATGTTAGCAGACTTGGAACCAGTCCTAGTATTTTCCAAGTGTAGATTACTTTGTATCTCTCCTGCCTTCATTCAAGTGAATACTAAATTAAAATTTTTCTTTAATAAGATAAAAAGATTCCTCTTCTTCTTATGTTCAAGAACCAAAGCTCTGTTTTCATCTCAATTCACCTCATTCTTTTCCTTCCAGCGTGTGTGTGTATATATATATATATATATATATATATATATATATATATTATATATATATATATATATATATATATATATATATATATATATATATATATATTATATATATATATATATATATATATTATATATATTATATATATATATATATATATATATATATATATATATATATATATATATATATATATATATATATATATATATATGACAATGTCAGACCACGGAATTTCCTTAAGTACTTTCGTATATTAAATACATCTTCAGAAGGTCCAAAGATGTATTTAATATACGAAAGTACTTAAGGAAATTCCGTGGTCTGACATTGTCATATATATATATATATATATATAATATATATATATATATATATATATATATATATATATATGTATATATAATATATATATATATAAAAAATGGTAAACTATTTTATTTCCCCATGGAATCGTGATAATAAGGAGCTAAAGTTGCTAATGATTCCGCAGGAGGAAGGTGGTCCCCAAGGAAATATCTCCAGAGACGACAGTTGGAAGGGTGGAAAGGTCAGTCATAGGTCGGGGATTAAAAGTGAAGAAGGGTTATAAGAGAGGGTTTGAGGGAAGGAGAAAGGGAAGAAGAGTGAATGAAGTAAAATGAGAAGGAAGTTGAGATTAAGGAAGGGCGAGCAGGTTCAACGGGGCGGGAGAGAGAGTGAGTGAGTGAGAGGTAAGGCCATAGGAGATGAGGTTGGGGAGTTGTCACACAAGCTCATCTAAAAATGAGTTCCACGAAGTGGTTGCTACCCGGCTCCGGTATTGGAGACATGATCCCGACATCCTTATTCCCCCATCAGAATTTCGGCTGTTGTCGCCCCAGCAGATATGAGCAGAGGCGAGCCAGGCCGGTGTGAATATTGGAAATCAATGGGTTATTCTCGAATTGTTGAGGCTGGTTTTTTCTTCTTCTTCTTCTTTATTTCCATTTGCTGGTGACCGCTTGTAATTAAACAAGATTTGTGAACCCATATTCGTGTTTGAAATGTATTCACCTAGTAGTATTAACCTAGTTGTATTAACCTAGTTGTATTCACCTAGTTGTGCTTGCGGGGAAGGAGCTCTGCTCTTTCGGGCTGCCTCTCAACTGTCAATCAATCAACTGTTACTAACTACTATTAAAAAAAATTTCCACACACACACACACACACACACACACACACACACACACACACACACACACACACACACACACACACACACACACACACACACACACAGGAGGCCGCCCGTGACAGCTGTTTAACTCCCAGGTACCTATTTACTGCTAGGTAACAGGGGCATCGGGGTGAAAGAAACTCTGCCCATTTGTCTCAACCGGGGCCGAGAATGTGTGTGTGTGTGTGTGTGTGTGTGTGTGTGTGTGTGTGTGTGTGTGTGTGTGTGTGTGTGTGTGTGTGTGTGTGTGTGTGTGTACGATGATCTGCGAACAATAAGGAAAATGAACTTAAACTATCGCTATGAAATCTTCAGCTAGAGCATTTTTGTGTGTCTCTCAGACTGCTCATAATATACTTCGTGCACTTAATATAAACGAAACCATCTACAACAAAATCATAACGCTGAAACAAAATGCCACATTCACAAATGTTTATACAAGTAAAAATTGGGTTACCTCTACGTATTCTTATATATATATATTCTGGATAATCTTCTCTCGGCAATATCTTCTATATTGTGAACATTCATCTCAGTAAGATAATATTCCGCGCTGGTTGGATCACTTGGTATGTAAATACTGTGGTATTTGACGCTGGGAGACTCCCCAGGCAACTGGTTATGTCAACAAACAGGTAGTAACACCACATTCTCAATGCGATCTTATCGGCAGGTTTGTGCTCTCTTATCAGCATCTTCAGTCAACCTTGTCTCACCGGGGATGTAAAGGCTTGACAGGGAGTAGGAAGAGGGGAAGCGGGGGGGGATGGGATGTAGGAGGATAGTGAGATGTGAGGGTTGAAGAGAGTGAAGAGGGTGAGGAAGGAAGCTGTTGTTGTTGTTGTTGTATCTTTACACTACTTGGAGGGAGAGACATTACAGTTAGGTAGTCTGAGCGTGTCTACAGACTCCACCCTCTCTTCAGCTAACATATCTGACGTCAGCTGAATCGAAATTGTGGTGGGGCAAGGGAGCAAGGGAACCTGTGGTCTCGGGTTCGATCCCGGGCGCCGGCGAGAAACAATGGGCAGAGTTTCTTTCACCCTATGCCCCTGTTACCTAGCAGTAAAATAGGTACCTGGGTGTTAGTCAGCTTTCACGGGCTGCTTCCTGGGGGTGGAGGCCTGGTCGAGGACCGGGCCGCGGGGACACTAAAGCCCCGAAATCATCTCAAGATAACCACCCTTGACGATGGGGGGATTTTGGGAGAAGTTGCATCTGGCTGGCTTTGTCAGTTTCATCATCACCATCATCACAATCAACTTGTCACGCACAATCAATCACAGACTTCCCACTATCACCACCCAGCTCCATTGTCATCAACTATACTACCTTTGTCACTATTCATACAGCAGAGGCAAGTCTTATACTCCCCGTCAGGGGTTTACACCATCAGCAGCCACCACTATACCCCTCCACTATCATGGACGACCTCACCATAACGGGCCTGCACCATCATGACCTCACACCACAATCACAACACCAGTTACAGCGTTACTCGCAAGGAGTTCGATCCATACCCCAAATATTATAGTGAGGGTCGTTGACCAGACCACACACACTAGAAGGTGAAGGGACGACGACGTTTCGGTCCGTCCTGGACCATTCCCAAGTCGATTGTCTTGATTCATCATTCTCACAATCGACTTGAGAATGGTCCAGGACGGACCGAAACGTCGTCGTCCCTTCACCTTCTAGTGTGTGGTCTGGTCAACATACTTTTGCCACGTTATTGTAACTCATCGCCTGCCTATAGTAAGGGTCGTTTAAACTATGGTCATAATCCCATTAACCGTAAATAAAATTCCGCCTCTCCACTTTCCCTCATAGAATATTAAACACTAAGCCACAATTTCTAGAGCGGTAACTTATATTATGTGAGCAAGTTATTTTATATTATAATGACGGAGACTTGTGGTTTTATTAGACAGGGATGGAAAAGGAGGAGGGGAGGAGGGAGAGGGAATGGAAGACAAAAAGCGGGTGACGAAGGTGGTGGGGGAAGAGGAGCTAAGGGAAAAAGTAGCATACATTTTCTGAGAAAAGGGGGGGGGGAACATGGAGAAGGAGAGGAGGACCTAGGGAGATGGGAAGGAAGGGGAATTAGGGGAAAATGGGTAGCAGAGAGGAGAGAATGGAGGCAGAGACGACCTCCTCAGACGGCGTCTCGACAACCAACTTCTCACTTCATTTCACACTATAATTTTGATTACGTCAAAAATGTCATTAAGCTCCGGGAGGTCAAGAGCCAGACTCGTTGCGATCTCTCTCTTTTATACTTTTATATGATTTCTCAAACTCTATAAAAAAAATACTGTTTATTCCTTACTGTGAGAAGTGAAGGAACTAGAATATATGATGTATTAAATAGCAGGAAATTTATGTTAATTTTTCCGTAATCACATTTTTTTTTTTGCAGGGATATTCAGTGAATAATGATGTATATTTCTGTTAGAAGAAAGAAACATGTTTTATGTTTTTTTTCAAAATATTTTCTTGGTGAACTAGAGAAAAGTGATTTCGTCGTGGAACTTCGTTGAATTCGTCGTGGGGACCTGAATGTGCAACCTGTCGTCTTAAAAGAATGTCGCATTTCGCTCGTAATCGTTACGCAATGCCAAAAATTGTCGTACTTGAAAATGGAAGCGGCTCGCGAAAGTGACGTACTGTCCCGTTTTCTATTTGGGATACTCTGATAGGTTAGGATAAGGGCACTTTAAATCGACCGTTTTCTTGACGTTGGGAAACCTTAGGAGGACGGGCTGGTATGTGACCCCTGGCACGCTGATCACTTTGAAATTTTGGCCATCCGGGCCAGCCTATGTTCATCCCATACCCCAGACCATTCCCTCTGCCAATTTGGGTGAGGCTAGCTCCAAGCGTCTCGCCTCCACCATTGAACAGTTAAACACAGACCAACATTCTGTCATAGTATACTAGGAAGGTTACCTGGCCGAGCACAGGTCCCAGGACCTCTCCCCTCGTTCTCTCCTCCCTTCCTCTCTCCGTCCACCCCCACCCTCTTTACTTCGTCCCCACCCTAGAAAAAGGGTGGGGGGGGGTGGAAGACACACTATCCCAGGCACCGCCCGATACACATCCCAGTATAATATAAGGAAAAATGATTTCAAACTGGAATATGCATACGCTGAATAGTTAGCCCTAATTTAGATTCGGTTAGGTGGTTAATTAGGTTCTGTTGGCAATTACTGGTGTTTGCAGTATCGTGGATGAAGCTTTTAGAAAGTGGTGTGGTTTGAGCACAGGACGATAACGAAACAATCATGTGTCAGTAATTGTTAGTCGTGTGTATTTTATTTTTTCATTCTCAAACATGGTGTTTATTGGCGATTGGATTAACGAGCATTTGGACTGTGTGGATGAGGATGGGTTGTATAAGAGGGCGGGGCATGACAGCATCCATGTTGACCAGACCATACACTAGAAGGTGAAGGGACGACGACGTTTCGGTCCGTCCTGGACCATTCTCAAGTCGATTGAGATAAGTCCAGGACGGACTGAAACGTCGTCGTCCCTTCACCTTCTAGTGTGTGTGGTCCGGTCAAACTACTTCGGGATGACGTCATAGATCACGTAGCCAGATCCGTTTTTTAGTATAACAGTTATATCCTATAATAATGACTATTATATCCATTAATAAATTTGAATTGCTGAGAAGTTAAGTTTTTGCGTAGATTAGCGTTGGAACAGCATGTCATAAGCGGGAGTTGGTGTGATGAACACTATAGAGATGATATTATTAAATTTGACCAGATGACACACTAGAAGGTGAAGGGACGACGACGTTTCAGTCCGTCCTGGACCATTCTCAAGTCGATTGAGATTAGTCCAGGACGGACTGAAACGTCGTCGTCCCTTCACCTTCTAGTGTGTGTGGTCTGGTCAAACTATTTCAGACACGTTATTGTGACTCATCGCCTGCATATTATTAAATTGGTGGAACATTTAGCGAAATCCTTCGTGGCTCTTGTAGTGAATAACAGTAAAGAGTTTCTACCAGTGAGAGTCAAATGCACAAATATTTCCCTCCGAACAAACCGCCTTGTGAACTGCTGTTAGCCAGTTGATAATGTAATATGTTCTGCCAATAGATGGCACCAGCCGCATATATTACGTGCTGTTTTTAGTTGGGCTGTTGATAGTAAAAGTTTATGCCAATAGCTGTGTCATATGAGCTGCTGGTATTCTAACCTGTTCTCTTAATAGCGCATTTTTCTGAGGGTAGAAGATATCAGTTGTATTATTACCTCTCAAGACAGTGAGAAATATTGTGAGTATAGATAGATACAGAGAGAAACAGGTCGGCGGTAGAGAGATTTCCATACAGACTCTTCCAGGCACTCTTGGGTGCCTGGAAGAGCTTGTATGTTTCATCTAGTGTGTGTGTGTGTGTGTGTGTGTGTGTATATATATATATATATATATATATATATATATATATATATATATATATATATACACACACACACACACAACCACAGAGTAAAAGGAGAATAACATTTGAGCAATATAGCTCTCGTTGAGGAGGGGCCGTGAGAAGGGACGAAGAGGATGAAATACATGAAAAATATATCGGTAATCAACTCACGACTCTTAAGACAGGCATTACGTGTGTGTGTGTGTACTCACCTACTTGTACTCACCTAATTGTGCTTGCGGGGGTTGAGCTCTGGCTCTTTGGTCCCGCCTCTCAACTGTCAATCTACTGGTGTACAGGTTCCTGAGCCTACTGGGCTTTATCATATCTACACTTGAAACCGTGAATGGAGTCAGCCTCCACCACATCACTTCCTAATTTATTCCATTTGTCAACCACTCTGACACTAAAAAAGTTCTTTTCTAATATCTCTGTGGCTCATTTGGGCACTCAATTTCCACCTATCTTCCCAAGTGCGTGTGCCCCTTGTGCTAAATAGCCTGTCTTTATCTATCCTATCAATTTCTTTGAGAATCTTGTATATGGTGATCATGTCTTTCCCTAACTCTTCTGTCTTCCAGCGACGTGAGGTTTAATTCCCGTAGTCTTTCCTCGTAGCTCACACTAACATACTCATTCCTGGTTCTCTGGTATCTCTTTCTGCTTTCTGGTGTTCTGATATTTCGAAAGTTCCTCCTCGCCCTTTTGTTTAGTTCCTTTGCTTCTATACATGCCCTATTAAACCATGGATTCTTCTTTTGCTTCTCGGATTTTTCCTTTTGGGCCGGGATAAACCTGTTTACTGTCTCCTGACACTTTTGGGTGACATAGTTCATCATGTCTTGTACAGACTTAGCTCTGAGGTCTGTGTCCCATGGTATATTCCTTAGGAAACTTCTCATCTCCTCATAATTTCCCTTTCAGTATGCCAGCCTTTTGTTTACTAGTTCTTTTTTGGGGGAGATAAAACCCTCCAATAAAGCTACTCAAGGTAGCAAAAAAATCCCTCCCCAAAAGCTACTCAAGGTACTCTACCAGGTACTACCAAGTTCTACCAGGTTCTCTACCCAGGTACCAGGTACGTTTGTGTATGTACTCACCTAGTTGTACTCACCTAGTTGTGTTTGCGGGGGTTGAGCTCTGCCTCTTTGGTCCCGCCTCTCAACTGTCAATCAACTAGTGTACAGATTCCTGAGCCTACTGAGCTCGATCATATCAACATTTGAAACTGTGTATGGAGTCAGCCTCCGCCACATCACTAAATACATTCCATTTGTTAACTACTCTGACACTTAAAAAAAAAATTATAATGTCTCTGTGGGTCATCTGGGTACTAAGTTTCCACCTGTGTCCCCTTGTTCGTGTTCCATCCATGCTAAAGAGTTTGTCTTTGGCCATCCTGTCAATTCCCCGGAGAATTTTGTAGATGGTTATCATGTCTCCCCTTACTCTTCTGTTTTCTTTTCTGTGTGTGTGTGTGTGTGTGTGTGTGTGTGTGTGTGTGTGTGTGTGTGTGTGTGTGTGTGTGTGTGTGTGTGTGTGTGTATATGTGTATGTGTGTGTGTGTGTGTCCAATGGCTTTCTACACCTTTATGAGTGATTGAGGTAAAGGGTGAGGGCCGTAACCTGTGATCGCAGGTCAAGCGATCAGAACCTTTCACGGCAGACAAGGAATGCTGAGAATCTGCTGGTCAGTGAACCGATTTCACTCTCATCGACACTACGGTATATGCTGCTCAGGCGCTTTAAGAGTAGCCTCGTGAAACAAAGCTTCGATTACGAAATCTAAACTGGAAAGAGATAGAGAAAAACAGAGTAATTAGTCTGTTTATCGGGATTTGACTTGAGAAGACTAAGGTCTAATTATCTAGAGATAATGCTAAGCCAGTGTAACTCTATAGCTCTGGGAAGGATAATGAGGACAAGACGCTGTTATATGAGAACAGAGTGAAGGAATGGTGGCCACAACATTAGCTCAATCGGGAGATCGAACGCCGACCTTGCAAGGAGCTAGCCCGTCGCTATACCGATCTTTCCAAGTAGTTGACAGAGTAAGAGAGAGAGAGAATGGAAACGTTTAAGATGAGTTTAGACATTCTTGTAGACCTTGAGGATGGTGAAACGGCAAATAACAATTTGGCTTCGTGAAGCGAGACGCGAAGCCCCATATAAATCCCCCGACTTTAAGCACCTGCAGTTAACCAAACCATTATGATATTAATAGTTCAGATGGCATTATTAAATTGATATGCAACTTCAGCCAGAATAAGGCAGAATGTGTGTGTGTGAGGTGAGATATTTGCAAGAAATGTTTTTACAGTGATATGTGATGACATAGGCAGTAATCAGTGGTAATTAACAAGAAAGAGCGCTAATCCATTTTGTCTATTTAGCATTTGTTAGGAAAATATGAGAACAGACAATGAGCTGGGATAGGAATTTAGACAATGAGCTAAGATTTGAGGAGAGATTGTGAGCTTGGATAGGAAGACAGTTTTGGAGCTGGGATATGAATTCAGTCTTGGAGCTGGGATATGGATTGAGACTAGGAGCTGGGATACGAAGACAGTCTAGGAGCTGGGATATGAAGAATCTAGGAGCTGGGATATGAAGACAAACTAGGAGCTGGGATTTAAGGATAGACTAGGTAGGAGCTGGGATATAAATACAGACTATAAGCACCGGGGTAAGAGGACACACAGACAGCAGGAATGCTAGGACATTCTGGACCAGGACTTTCATGCTAGGATACCAGGACCGGTATCCAACAACTTGAACCTTCGGGGATCGAACATTAACCCAGCAAGAAGCTTTGACACACCTGTACCGACCAGTATAAGCGTGAGATGGTGTGTGACACGATTCATGAGCTCAGGTGTTCGTTAAGAGCACACTAGGTGTTCGTTAAATCTCTTTCCTGATACTTCACACTTGTACAGAATCACCCAATCCGTATTAGAATAACAATTCAAGCCCCCGAAATATTAATCTTTTCCTTGTATATTTACAGTTCTACGAAGTCTTCTCGACTTTGGTGCCTTCTATTGATCATTGGTTATTTACTTTGCATCATCCTCGATAGGTTAGGTGGGTTGTTGGGGATCGTACGTTCGTGCTGAGTTAAAAAGTGGCCTATATTTTTTACGAAGGGGAACTATCAGGGGAAAGCGCCAAGTCATTACAAGAATAGTGCCCAACCATTTGGTTGGTCGGGGATTGAACGCCGACCTGCATGAAGCGAGACCGTCGCTCTACCATCTAGCCCAAGTGGTTGGGCATTTTTTTACGGAGTGGCGAATCAAGAGAACGGACTGGAAGGAATACCACTCTGGCTATAGTGAAGCACCTTCGATAAAAAAAAAAAATATATTGGAGGAGACTTCAGGAAGGAAGATTGAGTGGGCACGAACATCTGTAGTTGACGCTTAATCTCATAAATAGATTAGGGCAAGATAAGCGCTCCCTCATTCGTGAAGTGCATGTGGTTTCATTGTTAAGTTTAATTGTATATATATGTAAGCGTATTGATTGGTATTCGCTATTAGGAGTTTTCTTGTGTGTTTATGAGATTAAGCCTTTCAGGTGTTGTGTAACTCGCTTTACATAGGAGATATGTGAGCATAGATCCAGTGTCTCTTTAGAAGAGTTTAAAAAAAATTTGATCTTGAGGTTATCTTGAGTTGATTTCGGGGCTTTAGTGTCCCCGCGGCCCGGTCCTTGACCAGGCCTCCACCCCCAGGAAGCAGCCCGTGACAGCTGACTAACACCCACGTACCTATTTACTGCTAGGTAACAGGGGCATTCAGGGTGAAAGAAACTTTGCCCATTTGTTTCTGCCACGTGCGGGAATCGAACCAGCGCCACAGAATTACGAGTCCTGCGCGCTATCCACCAGGCTACGAGGCCCTACGATCAATTCAAGGTTGTTCACATCTTGCTCAGGATGCTTTATTAGCGATTGTTTTCATTTGGTTGTGGAGGCTTTGTTTATTGTTTACTTCTCTGTTCAATTTTGTTTTAACTCCAATATTTGTATTCATTAATTTTCTAATTGTTTATCTAATTTATCATATCTTTCTCCGATTGTCCTTTCATCGTGATATGTTTTATCGTTTGAATATTATCGTTGTCTGTTTGTCTGTTTGTCTGTCTGCCTGTCTCTCTGTCTGTCTCTATCTCTCTCTCTCTTTCTATGGCTCTGTCTCTGTCTGTTTCTATCTCTCTCTCACTCTATATCTATGGTTCTGTCTCTGTCTCTGTCTGTCTGTCTCTGTCTGTCTGTCTCTCTGTCTCTCTCTGTCTCTCTGTCTCTGTCTCTCTCTGTCTCTCTCTCTCTCTCTGTGTCTCTCTCTGTCTCTCTCTCTCTCTCTGTGTCTCTCTCTGTCTCTCTCTCTCTCTCTCTCTCTCTCTCTCTCTCTCTCTCTCTCTCTCTCTCTCTCTCTCTCTCTCTCTCTCTCTCTCTCTCTCTCTCTCTCTCTCTCTTCTCTTCTCTTTCATCCCATATCTCCATCAGCTGACGTGTGCTCTTTCTAAATGAAAACAAAATTACAATAGGATCTATATAATTAGTAGGTAACAAGATCTACTTAAATAACAAGAGTTATAAGCTTGCACGTTGATCTTAGAACATAAAAACTTAAGAACTGGGTTATATTCACCGTGTTTCAACTTTCACCGTGTAAGTGTTGGTAACCTCAACGCACACGCAGATGTCAGATAGTTATCCTGACTGCCTTGAGAGTATGAAAATGATACACTGTAAAATGTTGGTAACCTCAATGCAGATGGATATTTCAGATAGTTATCCTGGCTAGCTTCACAACGTGAAAATGTTACAATGTAAAATTCTGGTAACTTCAACGCACATGCAGCTGTTAAATAGTTATCCAAGATCCTCCACTGTATTTATGGTTCCTATTTTACTTAGGGTGTTAGTGTGTACTCACCTACTCACCTATTTGTGCTTGCGGGGGTTGAGCTTTGGCTCTTTGGTCCCAACCTGGGACCAAAGCTCTTTGGCTCTTTGGTCCCTACTTTGTATGGTAGTGAGGCTGGGGGAAAGAAAAGAACTTGTTTAACATTAGTTTTTTTGAGTGCAATACCAATGCTATGATTAGTTTTTGCAGTGGCTTGTTGTTATTCTTGCCAGTTTGCAAAGGTTTAATGCAATTTTTAAGACATATGGTAGTATCTTAATAGCCAGACTTAACTAGTTTAGAAAGGTATTGTTGATGAATATCTTACCAAACACCAAGTGATATAAATTCAGGTCGAAGCACATTTTCTCTAACATATTTGAGAGGTATGTGCACATTAAAGTGATGACAAAGTATAGTGTTTGACACAAGGAGAGATGATACCATATCTGTCATACATAATAAAATATGATTATATATTGAGACAAAATCCTATCTCCTAGGTACCCAAGATTAAACTGGTCAAGGAAAGGGAACTATTAGGGGGAAAAGCGCTAAGCCATTACGACTATATAGCACTTGGAAAGGGGGGTTAGGATACGGATTTGGGATGGGTCGGGGAGGAAGGAATAGTGCCCAACCACTTGGACGGTCGGGGATTGAACACCCACCTCCGTAAAGGGAGACCGTCGCTCTACCGTCCAGCCCAAGTAGTTTGACTGGTCAAAACACTGGAAGATTGAAAGTACCTAAAACTACAATATACTAGATATGTTGTTGTTAAAGATTCGCTACCTGGAAAAAAAAGTACCAAGCAGCACGGACTATGGTGAGCCCGTAGTTAATGCAAAACAACTGGAGGCATTTTTATATCAAATGAAGTGTTGGTATGATTACTTTGAACACTCGAGGAAGCCTGAGTGAAGCAAGGTATATAAACATAAGAACATTTTCTCTGTAATAAACTGAGATGCTTCATCAACTCGTCTAACGCTGCCAGAGATGAAGGAACGATGAAATCAGTTTCCTTCCAGCGTTAAATCACAGCAATACTCTGCTGCTATCAAGAAGAAAAACACCTTCAATATCTGGGTGTTGAAGGGGGTATATATCACTTGGTACTTGGGTGTTGAAGTGGCAAATTCTGCCAGGCAACCGATGTTAATGGAGCATATACCTCTCATGGCACCTGGGTGTTGATGGAGCATATACCTCTCATGGCACCTGGGTGTTGATGGAGCATATACCTCACATGGCACCTGGGTGTTGATGGAGCATATACCTCACATGGCACCTGGGTGTTGATGGAGCATATACTTCTCATGGCACCTGGGTGTTGATGGAGCATATACCTCTCATGGCACCTGGGTGTTGATGGAGCATATACCTCACATGGCACCTAGGTGTTGATGGAGCATATACCTCACATGGCACCTGGGTGTTGATGGAGCTTATCTCGTTCGGCACGAAGGGTTTTGCTGAGCTTCTGGTGCTTAGCGCCCTCTGACCCGCCACCCACCAACCTGTTACCTCTGTCTTGGTGCCGTCTCCCGGGTCCTCCTCGCTACAATACTCCTCCTACAATCACTATACTCTTTCCCACACCTCGATTCACCACCTATTACTACCACGTCACCCCCCCCCCCTCCCATCACCACCACTCCAACTCCATCCCATTTATTCCCCCCCTCCCCCATCCCTCTCTAGCCCCCCTATTCCTTTCCCACCCAGAGAACACCCCTCCCGCTCCCACGGCCTCCAGACCTTGGGCCACCTCTCAAGAATTACCATAAAAACAGCTTAGTTTAGCTCCCAAACATTTCCAAACTGGCCTGAGCAGCTGAATTCTGTCAAACCAATAGTGGAAACAGGTATTGCCAGTATTCAGATTTGCGTTATCAAAAGCTTTCGTGGCTGGAAACTGAGCTTTTTTCTTCTTTTTTTGGGGGGAGGAGGGGAGCACATTAGTCTCTTAACGACTCGAGAATTTTATTTCTCTCTTCCCACCAATTATCTTGTCCATACATTTGCTAATTATACGTAATTATTCCCGCACGGCGCAATCAAGTCGCACCTTACTGGGGGGAAGACATCCAATATGAGTCGTCTTATCGTTGCCCATCAAGCCGAGGTTTTAAGTGCGGTGGGAGAGAAGACTCCGTGGTGAAGGGCAGGAGGGGAGAGGAGACTCCCAGAGGGAAAGTGCTGAAAGGAGGAAAAGACCTATGATGGGAGATTGTGGCGGGAGGAGACAATATGGGAGAGGGGCAGAAGGAGTGGGAGAGGGGCGGAAGGAGTGGGAGAGGTTCAGAAGGAGTGGGAGAGGGGCAGAAGGAGTGGGAGAGGAGCAGAAGGAGTGGGAGAGGGGCGGAAGGAGTGGGAGAGGAGCAGAAGGAGTGGGAGAGGGGCAGAAGGAGTGGGAGAGGGGCGGAAGGAGTGGGAGAGGTTCAGAAGGAGTGGGAGAGGAGCAGAAGGAGTGGGAGAGGGGCGGAAGGAGTGGGAGAGGGGCAGAAGGAGTGGGAGAGGGGCGGAAGGAGTGGGAGAGGGGCGGAAGGAGTGGAAGAGGAGCAGAAGGAGTAGGAGACAGAGTATAGTTAAGGAGTATGGAGTGGAGGATTACCTCTGAGGGAAAAGTAAGGACTACAGGAGACCTTTTGAGGAAGAGCAAGGGGTGGTGGAGGGCCCCGTGTGGTAGAACCGAGGATGGAGGATTGATTAATAGAGGTTAAGCCACCAAACGGAGTGGCACGGGCATGAATAACCCGTAAGTGGTAGATATTTTTTCGAGTGACTGTGATTCGGATGGAGGAGACGCTGTACAATTATTATATCCCTGTTAACGCAGTTATAATATTATAAAATATACAATTATATTTATTAAGTTATAAAATGTATAATATAACAGCTTATGGGAATCAAATCTCGTACTAGCCCTTACAAAGCTGTCCTCGATGTTTAGTGCCCTCAAGTGTGGCATGAGTCTTTCTGCACGCAGGTGTTGCGGTTGCTCAAGTTGACGTTGTGTTTCACGTGGGGTGTTGAGTCGAGGCCTGTGCTGAGTGTTGTAGCACAGCGCTCGCACTCCGGTTGTCTGGGGAACCTCCTCCTCCTTACTCGGGGGTTGGGAATCCAGTTTTAATCTTTGCCAGCTTTTTATATGCTGGCGATGGTACACTACTGGAGTTAGGTGGTGGTGCTGTTGCTGCTACTGCTGCTACTGCTGTTGCTACTGCTGCTGCTGCTGCTGCTACTGCTGCTGCTGCTACTGCTGTTGCTGCTAATGCTACTGCTGCTGCTGCTACTGCTGTTGCTGCTACTGCTGCTGCTGCTACTGCTGCTGCTGCTACTGCTACTGCTGCTGCTACTGCTGTTGCTGCTAATGCTACTGCTGCTGCTGCTACTGCTGCTGCTGCTACTGCTGCTGCTGCTGCTACTACTACTGCTGCTGCTGCTACTGCTGCTGCTGCTACTGCTGTTGCTGCTAATGCTACTGCTGCTGCTGCTACTGCTGTTGCTGCTACTGCTGCTACTGCTGTTGCTACTGCTGCTGCTGCTGCTGCTGCTACTGCTGCTGCTGCTGCTACTGCTGCTGCTGCTACTGCTGCTGCTACTGCTGCTGCTACTACTGCTGCTACTGCTGTTGCTGCTAATGCTACTGCTGCTGCTGCTACTGCTGTTGCTACTGCTGCTGCTACAACTGCTGTTACTGCTACTGCTGTTGCTGGTAATGCTGCTGCTGCTACTGCTGCTGCTACTGCTACTGCTGCTGCTACTGCTGTTGCTGCTAATGCTACTGCTGCTGCTGCTACTGCTGTTGCTGCTACTGCTGCTGCTGCTACTGCTGCTGCTGCTACTGCTACTGCTGCTGCTACTGCTGTTGCTGCTAATGCTACTGCTGCTGCTGCTACTGCTGCTGCTGCTACTGCTGCTGCTGCTGCTGCTACTACTACTGCTGCTGCTGCTACTGCTGCTGCTGCTACTGCTGTTGCTGCTAATGCTACTGCTGCTGCTGCTACTGCTGTTGCTGCTACTGCTGCTACTGCTGTTGCTACTGCTGCTGCTGCTACTGCTGCTGCTGCTACTGCTGCTGCTACTGCTGCTGCTACTACTGCTGCTACTGCTGTTGCTGCTAATGCTACTGCTGCTGCTGCTACTGCTGTTGCTACTGCTGCTGCTACAACTGCTGTTACTGCTACTGCTGTTGCTGGTAATGCTGCTGCTGCTACTGCTGCTGCTACTGCTACTGCTGCTGCTACTGCTGTTGCTGCTAATGGTACTGCTGCTGCTGCTACTGCTGCTGCTGCTACTGCTGCTGCTGCTACTGTTGCTACTGCTGCTGCTACTGCTGTTGCTGCTGCTACTGCTGTTGCTGCTACTACTACTACTACTACCACCACCACCATCATTACTATCACTACTACTCTGGTGTTAGTGATAACAACTCCCGTCTTATTCCTGCCTGCTGTTGGCTTCTCTTTATTGTGTAGAATTCTACATGTCACGTGTCTCAATTTCCCCATTTTTCTTACAGTATATTTGTTTGGATTAAATATTAGCTGCCATTCATCTGTCCCACTTGGGCTGGACGGTAGAGCGACGGTCTGGCTTCATGCAGGTCGGCGTTCAATCCCCGACCGTCCAAGTGGTTGGGCACCGTTCCTTCCTTCCCCGTCCCATCCCCAAATCCTTATCCTGATCCCTTCCAAATGCTTATATAATCGTAATGGCTTGGGTGCTTTCCCTTGATAATTCCCGCCCCTCTCTCATCTGTCTAAGTTTCAGCCCCGCTCCTGTGCCAGGTAAGTCCACTACGGGCTCACCATAGCCCGTGCTACTTGGAACTTTTAGTTCCCAGTAGCTGAATCTTAAACAACAACAACATCTCGTCTGTCCCAATTCTGGAGATTGCCAAAGGTCTTCCTGCCAGTTAACATGTACGACCTCACTTCCAGGCTGTATTTTATTATCTCAGATAATAAGATACTATCTTATCTTTTATTATCTACTTGGACTTGATCTTATTTCCTCGGGATGGTTATTCCCGTAAATAAGAAACAGCAATGGAGCCTAGGACGGATCCTTCGGGGGGACTCCACTTGTGTACTGATTTTGGTTCCACTTAAATCCCTCTTTAATTCTGCATCATGTAATTTTCTTATTAAAATTTCCATGCATTTCCCGTTAAAAATCATTTTATTTTCTGTATTAACTGTTGAGCCAAGATTTGACTTTGCTTCTCTCGACTCCCTTGTTCTTAAGTGTGATGATCTGCCCCCATGGCATCCAGGACGCTAATTAAATCATCTTATTCTATATTTTTCCATTTTATACTCGTGCCCAGTGCTCATCTATGAGGCTGGGCCCCCTCACCCCTCCGGTAACGTCCACATCTGTAATCTCGCGCTATCCACGAATACAATAACAAAGAGGTGACTGGATCCTAGAGGGATCTCCTACCCATTCTTCCCAATATGATGTTAGGGGTGAACATGAGTTTCATCGTTGTTGGTGTGGAGAGGAAAAATAGTGGCTGGAGGGCAGAGTGGGATGCTGCACATTGTTCATCATCTGCGGAGGCTGCGTCTTCTCTGGGTCTCATCTCCAGCACCGAACGGATGCTGGCAAAAACTTGACCTGGCCCGTCATGCGTGTGTTGTGTCGGAGGGGTGTTTCGGAGGGGTGTTTCGGAGGGGTGTGTCGGAGGGGTGTGTCGGAGGGGTGTGTCGGAGGGGTGTTTCGGAGGGGTGTTTCGGAGGGGTGTTTCGGAGGGGTGTTTCGGAGGGGTGTTTCGGAGGGGTGTTTCGGAGGGGTGTTTCGGAGGGGTGTTTCGGAGGGGTGTTTCGGAGGGGTGTTTCGGAGGGGTGTGTCGGAGGGGGTGTGTCGGAGGGGGTGTGTCGGAGGGGGTGTGTCGGAGGGGGTGTGTCGGAGGGGGTGTGTCGGAGGGGGTGTGTCGGAGGGGGTGTGTCGGAGGGGGTGTGTCGGAGGGGGTGTGTCGGAGGGGGTGTGTCGGAGGGGGTGTGTCGGAGGGGGTGTGTCGGAGGGGGTGTGTCGGAGGGGGTGTGTCGGAGGGGGTGTGTCGGAGGGGGTGTGTCGGAGGGGTGTGACGGAGGGGTGTGTCTGAGGGGTGTGTCGGAGGGGGTGTGTCGGAGGGGGTGTGTCTGAAGGGGTGTGTCTGAAGGGGTGTGTCTGAGGGGGTGTGTCTGAGGGGTGTGTCTGAGGGGTGTGTCTGAGGGGTGTGTCTGAGGGGTGTGTCTGAGGGGTGTGTCTGAGGGGTGTGTCTGAGGGGTGTGTCTGAGGGGTGTGTCTGAGGGGTGTGTCGGAGGGGTGTGTCGGAGGGGTGTGTCGTGGACGGTGTGTACTGTATTGGGTGTTCTGGAGGAGGTGTCATGGATGATCCCTTAGAAACTTGACTCTAATTCACATAACACCTCGTTTCTGGGTTTTTGAAGCCTCACTCCGGGGCTCTGGGAGCCTCACTTCGGGGCTCTGGGAGCCTCACTCAGGGGCTCTGGGAGCCTCACTCCGGGGCTCTGGGAGCTTCACTCCGGGGCTCTGGGAGCTTCACTCCGGGGCTCTGGGAGCCTCACTCCGGGGCTCTGGGAGCCTCACTCCGGGGCTCTGGGAGCTTCACTCCGGGGCTCTGGGAGCCTCACTCCGGGGCTCTGGGAGCCTTAGTCTCTGCCTCCAAAATGCTGCAAATCGTTAAGATTCTCATCAAGTTGGTCCGCTTGGCTGAGCGGGAACCACGTGATGATGCCAGTGATTACTAGCAGCTTGATTTATGGTGGGGGAGTCTTCCCTGTGGTGGGGGAGTCTTCCCTGTGGTGGGGGAGCCTCCCCTGTGGTGGGGGAGCCTCCCCTGTGGTGGGGGAGCCTCCCCTGTGGTGGGGGAGCCTCCCCTGTGGTGGGGGAGCCTCCCCTGTGGTGGGGGAGCCTCCCCTGTGGTGGGGGAGCCTCCCCTGTGGTGGGGAAGCCTCCCCTGTGGTGGGGGAGCCTCCCCTGTGGTGGGGAAGCCTTCCCTGTGGTGGGGGAGCCTCCCCTGTGGTGGGGAAGCCTTCCCTGTGGCAGGGAGGTAAAACTGGCATTCAACTTTTAGTAGGAAGACTAAATTGTAAGTTGTAAGTATATTATTAAAACAAAATGATTGTCTGAATCTAAACCTCTGATAGGTGGGGGACATCCAGACTGATCCTCTGTAAGGATGGAGACGGTGGCTCATTAACTCCTTATAGTGGCGGATGGGGGGGGGGCGGACTTAGCCTAAGTTCCATTATGGTAGGAAAGGTAATCTGAACCCCTTGTTTAGTCGTAATTTAGTCTGATGTGTGGTGGAGGCGCATGACTTGAACTTTTGTATGGTGGGTGGGGATGATGACTGAACCTTTTTTATGGTGGGGTTGATGACTGAATCTTTTTTTATGGTGGGGTTGATGACTGAATCTTTTTTTATGGTGGGATGTTGACTGAATCTTTTTTATGGTGGGGTTGATGACTGAATCTTTTTTTATGGTGGGGATGTTGACTGAATCTTTTTTTATGGTGGGGATGATGACTGAACCTTTTCTATGTTCGGGACGTTGACTGAATCTTTTCTATGGTCGGGACGTTGACTGCATCTTTTCTATGGTAGGGATGTTGACTGAATCTTTTCTATAGTCGGGACGTTGACTGAATCTTTTCTATGTTCGGGACGTTGACTGAATCTTTTCTATGGTCGGGACGTTGACTGAATCTTTTCTATGGTCGGGACGTTGACTGAATCTTTTCTATGGTTGGGGACAATGACTGAACATTTTCTCTAGTCGGGGAGACCGTGCCTGAACTAATGTATTATGGGTAAATCAGAACTTGGTTTCAATTCATTTTTCATAAGGGCTGTGCTCTTAACAATTAAATAACTTCACAATCCCCCGTAAGAAAATAAAACAATCAACCAACTGGGTCACAAACAAAGGGGTTAAATCGTGTTTTGGGAACATGACGAAGTGAAGTGAGAGGTAAGGGAAAGGTAGGAGGAGGGAAGGAGGGGGGGGTGGAGAAAGGGGAGGAGCAGGAGGGGAAGGGCGAGGTTGAGGGAGGGGAGAAGGAAAGGTGAGGGAGGGGGTGTGTGGGTGGGGCCAATTTGGGTCACGGACGGGAGATGATAGTGAAGGGTAGAGGGCATCAGTGGGTGCATGGGGAATGGGGATGCGTGGGAGTGGGCGGGTACTGCAGGTGAGGATGAGCAGCTGTGGGCGGGTACTGCAGGTGTGTGAGAGCAGCTGTGGGCGGGTACTGCAGGTGTGTGTGAGCAGCTGTAGGCGGGTACTGCAGGTGTGTGTGAGCAGCTGTGGGCGGGTACTGCAGGTGTGTATGAGCAGCTGTGGGCGGGTACTGCAGGTGTGTATGAGCAGCTGTGGGCGGGTACTGCAGGTGTGTATGAGCAGCTGTGGGCGGGTACTGCAGGTGTGTATGAGCAGCTGTGGGCGGGTACTGCAGGTGTGTATGAGCAGCTGTGGGCGAGTACTGCAGGTGTGTATGAGCAGCTGTGGGCGGGTACTGCAGGTGTGTATGAGCAGCTGTGGGCGGGTACTGCAGGTGTGTGTGAGCAGCTGTGGGCGGGTACTGCAGGTGTGTATGAGCAGCTGTGGGCGGGTACTGCAGGTGTATATGAGCAGCTGTGGGCGGGTACTGCAGGTGTATATGAGCAGCTGTGGGCGGGTACTGCAGGTGTGTATGAGCAGCTGTAGACGGGTACAGCAGGTGTGTATGAGCAGCTGTGGGCGGGTACTGCAGGTGAGGATGAGCAGCTGTGGGCGAGTACTGCAGGTGTGTATGAGCAGCTGTGGGCGGGTACTGCAGGTGTGTATGAGCAGCTGTGGGCGAGTACTGCAAGTATGTATGAGCAGCTGTGGGCGAGTATGCAGGTGTGTATGAGCAGCTGTGGGCGGGTACTGCAGGTGTGTATGAGCAGCTGTGGGCGGGTACTGCAGGTGTGTATGAGCAGCTGTGGGCGAGTACTGCAGGTGTGTATGAGCAGCTGTGGGCGGGTACTGCAGGTGTGTATGAGCAGCTGTGGGCGGGTACTGCAGGTGTGTATGAGCAGCTGTGGGCGGGTACAGCAGGTGTGTATGAGCAGCTGTGGGCGAGTACTGCAGGTGTGTATGAGCAGCTGTGGGCGGGTACTGCAGGTGAGGATGAGCAGCTGTGGACGAGTACTGCAGGTGTGTATGAGCAGCTGTGGGCGGGTACTGCAGGTGTGTATGAGCAGCTGTGGGCGAGTACTGCAGGTGTGTATGAACAGCTGTGGGCGAGTACTGCAGGTGTGTATGAGCAGCTGTGGGCGAGTACTGCAGGTGTGTATGAGCAGCTGTGGGCGGGTACTGCAGGTGTGTATGAGCAGCTGTGGGCGGGTACTGCAGGTGTGTATGAGCAGCAGTGGGCGGGTACTGCAGGTGTGTATGAGCAGCTGTGGGCGGGTACTGCAGGTGTGTATGAGCAGCTGTGGGCAAGTACTGCAGGTGTGTATGAGCAGCTGTGGGCGGGTACTGCAGGTGTGTATGAGCAGCTGTGGGCGAGTACTGCAGGTGTGTATGAGCAGCTGTGGGCGGGTACTGCAGGTGTGTATGAGCAGCTGTGGGCGGGTACTGCAGGTGTGTATGAGCAGCTGTGGGCGGGTACTGCAGGTGGGTATGAGCAGCTGTGGGCGGGTACTGCAGGTGTGTATGAGCAGCTGTGGGCGGGTACTGCAGGCGTGTATGAGCAGCTGTGGGCGGGTACTGCAGGTGTGTATGAGCAGCTGTGGGAAAGTACTGCAGGTGTATATGAGCAGCTGTGGGCGGGTACTGCAGGTGTGTATGAGCAGCTGTGGGCGGGTACTGCAGGTGTGTATGAGCATTTGTGGGCGGGTACTGCAGGTGTGTATGAGCAGTTGTGGGCGGGTACTGCAGGTGTGTATGAGCAGCTGGAAACAAAGAAATGACCATGCATGCAAGAGGCAAATTACCAACCCTTACAGTGCACAAATTACCGAACCATCTGCGATTGTCTATTCCTTTCAGCCCTCATTAGTGCTCTGTTCCATCTTCCCGTTCCGTCCTTGTCTACCAGATCTATCGTCGTCTCCTTATTACCCTCTGATACGAGCACTGACCTCTTGCAGTTATGAACAAATCACTGTTCATATATATATATATATATATATATATATATATATATATATATATATATATATATTTATATATATATATATATATATATATATATATATATATATATATATACCATATACTATATCTTAAACTATGAACAGTTATAGTATAAGAAACACTTCATAGTAATCAAAATAATAAGTCCTTATATTCTCATATATACAGGGAGTTTAAATTAACACAATTGATAGTACAAAATATTAAAGTTATACAATGGGATCAAACTCGCATCTGTCACGGCCTTATAATCCCAGGTTCGATCTCAAAATGTTCTGGTGAGTGGTGATGATATTTACAGAACTCGTCCTCTCAACTGACCCGTCTCATTGTGTACGCTCTGGGGGCAAGATTCACGAAGCAGTTACGCAAGTACTTAAGAACCTGTACATCTTTTCTCAATCTTTGGCGGCTTTGTTTACAATTTTTAAAAACAGTTAATGAGCTCCGAGGTACCAGGTGGCTGTTTATAACAATAGCAACAGTTGATTGGGAAGTTTTCATGCTTGTAAACTGTTAAATAAATGAAACTAAAGCCGTCAAAGATTGATGAAAGACGTGCACGTTCGTAAGTACTTGCGTAACTGCTTCGTGAATCTGGCCCCTGTCCCCCAACGTATAAATTAAGGGGGTACTGTAACAAAAAAGCAGCGCTCACAAATATCCCCGTTTTCTATGTTAAAGCTATAGGTGGGTGGTATACTGGGTTCGTTGTGGGGTTTAGTACCTCATATTCTGCATGTTGTGGCAAGTGGTGAGAAATGCGACTGCATTGTCCGTTTAAGGATTTTGTTTTAATGCCTCAAGTCCCATCTCGATTTGGACTTGCTGCCAACCTGGACAGGTTTATAACATTAAAAACGTGTGTGTGTGTGTGTACTCACCTATATGTACTCACCTATATGTGCTTGCAGGATCGAGCATTGACTCTTGGATCCCGCCTTTCTAGCTATCGGTTGTTTACAGCAATGACTCCTGTCCCATTTCCCTATCATACCTAGTTTTAAAAGTATGAATAGTATTTGCTTCCACAACCTGTTCCCCAAGTGCATTCCATTTTTCTACTACTCTCACGCTAAAAGAAAACTTCCTAACATCTCTGTGACTCATCTGAGTTTCCAGTTTCCACCCATGTCCCCTCGTTCTGTTATTATTACGTGTGAACATTTGATCTATTTCCACTTTGTCAATTCCCCTGAGTATTTTATATGTCCCTATCATATCTCCTCTCTCCCTTCTTTTCTCTAGTGTCGTAAGGTTCAGTTCCTTCAGCCGCTCTTCATATCCCATCCCTCGTAGCTCTGGAACAAGCCTCGTCGCAAACCTCTGAACCTTCTCCAGTTTCTTTATGTGTTTCTTCAGGTGGGGGCTCCATGATGGCGCGGCATACTCTAAGACGGGTCTCACGTAGGCAGTGTAAAGCGCCCTAAAAGCTTCCTCATTTAGGTTTCTGAATGAAGTTCTAATTTTCGCCAGTGTAGAGTACGCTGCTGTCGTTATCCTATTTATATGTGCCTCAGGAGTTAGATTAGGTGTCACATCCACTCCCAGGTCTCTTTTTCGAATCGTTACAGGTAGGCTGTTCCCCTTCATTGTGTACTGTCCCTTTGGTCTCCTGTCACCTGATCCCATTTCCATAACTTTACATTTACTGGTGTTAAACTCCAGTAGCCATTTCTCTGACCATCTCTGCAGCCTGTTTAAGTCCTCTTGGAGGATCCTACAATCCTCGTCTGTCACAACTCTTCTCATTAATTTTGCGTCATCTGCAAACATTGACATGTATGACTCCACTCCTGTAAACATATCATTTACGTAAATTAGAAAGAGGATTGGTCCCAGCACCGATCCTTGAGGTACTCCACTTGTTACTGTTCGCCAGTCCGACTTTTCGCCCCTTACCATTACCCTCTGGCTCCTTCCTGTTAGGTAGTTCTTCACCCATACTAGGGCCTTTCCGCTTACTCCTGCCTGCCTCTCAAGTTTGTATAGCAGTCTCATGTGCGGTACCGTATCAAAGGCCTTTTGGCAGTCAAGAAATATGCAGTCTGCCCAGCCTTCTCTGTCCTGCCTTATCCTTGTTACTTTATCATAGAATTCTAAAAGGTTCGTTAGGCATGATTTCCCTGTCCAGAACCCATGTTGGTGCTTGTTTACAAACCCAATGCTCTCCAGGTGCTCAACAAGTCTTAGCCTAATTATTCTTTCAAGTATTTTGCAGGGGATGCTTGTCAGTGATACGGGTCTGTAGTTAAGTGCCTCCTCCCTATCCCCCTTTTTGAAAATCGGTACGACATTTGCCTCCTTCCAGCAACTGGGCAATTCTCCCGACATAAGTGACTCATTGAAGATCATTGCCAGAGGCACGCTGAGAGCCTGCGCTGCCTCTTTAAGTATCCACGGTGATACTTTGTCTGGTCCAACAGCTTTATTTGCATCCAGTGTTGTCAACTGTTTCATTACATCCTCTGCTGTCACCTCTATATCTGATAGTCTTTCATCTTGGGTAATCCCTTCTAACAATGGGAGCTGCTCAGGCTCGGTAGTGAACACTCCATGGAATTTTGCATTCAGTACCTCGCAGATTTCCTTGTCGCTTTCTGTATATGCCCCTTCTGTTTTCCTCAGTCTTGTCACTTGGTCATTTACCGACATCTTCCTTCTTATATGGCTATGTAGTAATTTTGGTTGCTTTTTCGCTTTGACTGCAATATCGTTCTCATAATTTCTTTCCGACACTCGTCTTATGTTAATGTAATCATTCCTACCTCTGTTACATCTAATCCTGTTGTCCTCTGTCCTTTGTCTTCTGTACTTCCTCCACTCCCTCCTGCTTCTCACCTTTGCTTCCTGACACTGTCTATTAAACCATGGGTTATTATATTCCCTCCTGCTTTTTTCCTTTATTGTTGGAATAAATCTATCTTCAGCCTCCTTGCATTTCAATATGACTTGGTTCATCATACCTTGCACTGTTTTTCCTCTAAGTTCTTCCTCCCACTGCACTTCCAGGTAGTCCCTTATCCTTCTGTAGTCCCCTTTTCTGTAATCAAGTCTCCTTTCCCGGACCTCTTGTCCTTTCGTCACAATTTTAAGCTCCATCATGTAGTCAAAGGCTAGGACACAATGGTCACTAGCTCCTAGTGGTATTTCATGTTCCAACTGCTCGATGTCTTCTACATTCTGAGTGATAATGAGATCTAATAGGCTGGGCGTATCCCCTCCTCTTTCCCTAGTATCTTCTTTCACATGCTGTGTTAGGAAATTCCTGTCAATAACGTCTACCAGCTTCGCTCCCCAGGTCTCCTCCCCACCATGGGGATTCCTCGTTTCCCAATCTATCTCTCCGTGATTTAGGTCCCCCATGACCAGCAGCTTCGCTCTCATTCTATGCGCTAAAGTTGCTGCCCTCTGCAGTTCATCCATACATGTCTTGTTGCTGTCCTCGTACTCCTTCCTGGGCCTTCTACTGTTTGGTGGGGGATTGTAGAGTATCAAGATTACAATCTTCTTCCCATCCACTGTCAGAGTTCCATGTATGAAGCTTGTGCTTTCATTGGTACCCTTGTGTGTGTGTGTGTGTGCGTGTGCGTGTGCGTGTGTGCGTGTGTGCGTGTGTGTGTGTGTTTACTAGTTGTGTTTTACTAGTTGTGTTTTACTAGTTGTGTTTTTACGGGCGTTGAGCTCTGCTCTTTCGGCCCGCCTCTCAACTGTCAATCAACTGTTTACTAACTACTACTTTTTTTTTTTCCCCCACACCACACACACACACACACACACACCAGGAAGCAGCCCGTGACAGCTGACTAACTCCCAGGTACCTATTTACTGCTAGGTAACAGGGGCATTCAGGGTGAAAGAAACTTTGCCTATTTGTTTCTGCCTCGTGCGGGAATCGAACCCGCGCCACAGAATTACGAGTCCTGCGCGCTATCCACTAGGCTACGAGGCCCCATGTGTGTGTGTGTGTGTGTGTGTGTGTGTGTGTGTGTGTGTGTGTGTGTATACAGTGAAGATCATATATTACCGGAATATACAAACGACACAACACATGATCTCACACACACACACACACACACACACACACACACACACACACACACACACACACACACACACACACACGACACAGCTATACACAACATCACCAAACACAATTCCCTCCATTCGGTTCAGTTAAACACAGCTACATGACAAAGCAAAATAACCCCTTACGGCACAAAAACACACAACTATACACCACACAGCAACACAACCACGCAACACAACTACATAATACACCACACAGCAATATACAATATACACGCTCGATACAGCAACACAGCGCCACACACACCACAAGCCTATCCTCAGCTTTTCAAGTTGAACTTACTAAAGTATCGCAATGTTTTGTTGACAAACATTTGCTGATATCGTTTCGCGATCACTCCTCTTCAAGCAGGTGGAATAGGGTGTGGGACAACGCAGTTTCAATAAGTGACGGTGGATAGAGATTGAGCAGGAGACAACGCGAAACTGGCATATGGCTGGTGTGGAGTCTGGAAAGGATAAATGAATATAGCTTGGATACGGCGAATAAGGGAAGGAACGGTGCCTAACCACTTGGACCGTCGGGGATCGAACGCCGTCCTGCATGAAGGGAGGTCATCAACATACCGACCAGTCCAAGCGCAAACCTGGAAAAGAAAAAGAAAATCACTCACACGTGGAGACATCATCATTAATCTCTCTCTCTCTCTCTCTCTCTCTCTCTCTCTCTCTCTCTCTCTCTCTCTCTCTCTCTCTCTCTCTCTCATTCTCTCTGCTGCCTCTACCCCCCTCCATCATCTCCTTCACCCCATTATCCTATCCGTTTCAGACTTTCCGAACTCTCTATTTCGTACCCCGGGAGTACCATAGGGTGCCATCCCGGATCAAGCGGTTCCACCCGCCGCCCACAACTAACCACATGGCTTTCACCGCCCCCTCTAGAACCCATCCCTTACCGTGAGTGGTCGTGTGTCCGTGTCTTACCTGTCCCTCATGCTCTCGGCTCCCCCAGGTGAACCCATGAGTGCCCCAGGTGAGCCCATGAATCTCAAGTGAACCCATGAATCCCAAGTGAACTCATGGATCACAAGTGAACCCATCCGGGTTACTGACCCTAACAATAAGCAGAGAAATACTTGGGCTTTTCATTCCGGGCCGCGCGGTAACGGCAGGTTAGAGCAAGTGGGGTTTAGGTGGTATTTTCCTAATGTATGTATATTGTCATGCAAAACGCAGCTGCGATGAATATATTGTCAGGCAAAACGCAGCTGCGATGAATATATTGGCAGGCAAAACGCAGCTGCGATGGATATATTGTCATGCAAAACGCAGCGGCGATGGATATATTGTCATGCAAAACGCAGCTGCGATGGATATATTGTCAGGCAAAACGCAGCGGCGATGAATATATTGTCATGCAAAACGCAGCTGCGATGGATATATTGTCATGCAAAACGCAGCTGCGATGGATATATTGTCAGGCAAAACGCAGCTGCGATGGATATATTGTCATGCAAAACGCAGCTGCGATGAATATATTGTCATGCAAAACGCAGCGGCGATGGACATATTGTCAGACAAAACGCAGCTGCAATGAATATATTGTCAGACAAAACGCAGCTGGAATGAATATTTTGTCATGCAAAACGCAGCTGCGATGGATATATTGTCATGCAAAACGCAGCTGCGATGAATATATTGTCAGGCAAAACGCAGCTGCGATGGACATATTGTCAGACAAAACGCAGCTGCAATGAATATATTGTCAGGCAAAACGCAGCTGCGATGGATATATTGTCATGCAAAACGCAGCTGCGATGGATATATTGTCAGGCAAAACGCAGCTGCGATGGATATATTGTCATGCAAAACGCAGCTGCGATGAATATATTGTCATGCAAAACGCAGCTGCGATGGACATATTGTCAGGCAAAACGCAGCTGCGATGGACATATTGTCAGGCAAAACGCAGCTGCGATGGATATATTGTCATGCAAAACGCAGCTGCGAGATATAAAAAGCTAGCAAACAACACGACCTTGGTGGTCTTGTTATAACATTATATTATAATAAACTTGCTTAGGCAAAACTACGTTCTCGGGTGATTGGCCCAGCGTTCAGGTGATCGTCAAGCCTGGCCTCAGGCCGGGCTTAGGGGAGCAGAAGAACTCCCAGAACCCCATCAAGCAGGTAAAGCAGGTACCAATAAGGATTATTGCACCGTGTTTTTCAATCATTCTCTCCAGAGGCAGTGTTAGTAAAGTCAGTGTCACTATTGAGGAACACTGTAAATGTCCTTTTCCACCACTGTGGAACATTGTAAATATCACTGTCACTAGTGTGGAACACTGTAAATGTCACTGTCACTACCGGGGGAACACTGTAAATATCACTGTCACTACCGTGAGACACTATAAATATCATTGCCACCACTGTGGAACAATGTAAATATTATTGTCTCCACCGGGGATCACTGTAAATATCATTGTCACAACCATGGAACACTGTAAATTTCACTGTCATTACCAGGGAACACTGTAAATATCACTGCCGCCACCGGCAACACTGTAAATATCACTGCCGCCACCGGCAACACTGTAAATATCACTCACCACTGTGGAACACTGTAAATATCACTGCTACCACCGGGGAACACTGTAAGTATCACCATCAGCGCGAATCACCGCCGCAAGGGCGGAACTCCATACGCACGTGTGTTCTATGAACGCAAGGAAGACGAGTCTAAACAACTTTTCAAATCATGCTGGGATGCTCTCGGACGCAGGTTCGAATCCTCGTCATGGCCCTTGTGGATTTGTTCAACTTTTCAAATATTTTGTTTTTATTCACGTAGGACTTGTATAAACAGGCCTAAAACGTTGTATTGGTTTCCGTTTCTGTTGCTGTTGTTGTTGTTTAAGATTCAGCTACTGGGAACTAAAAGTTATAAGTAGCACAGGTTATGGTGAGCCCGTGATGGACTTACCTGGCACAGGAGCGGGGCTGTAACTTCCAGCTATCCGTTTCATACGCACATTAGTGTATACGCCGCATTCGCCTCAGCTGCAGATGAGGACAAGCGGAACGCGGAGAACAAGTCAAACCAACTACCATTGTCTAGGCCGTTGGACTGGCGGGCACAACGGTGGCCTTGCTTCTTGCAAGGTCGGCGTTCTGGTGGTTCTAAATGTTTGGGGTGCCTGCCCGTCCCTTCACCGTGTTCCTGATCCTCGTCCCCATATTCCCTTCTAAGTTCTATATTTTCATACTAAGTATATTTTCTTCTAAGTTCTATATTTTCACATTCGCCTTTTCACTTCATAATTACCTAAACTTGCAGACGAGGAGTCACAGTAACATGGCTGAAGTATGTTGACCAGACCCCACACTAGAAGGTGAAGGGACGACGACGTTTCGGTCCGTCCTGGACCATTCTCAAGTCGGTTGTGTTTAATCGACTTGAGAATGGTTCATACTTGTGTAAAGGAGGAAATGTATATGTTTATCTCTCAGAATGTTCGGTAATACGTTTATTGTTTATGATGTGTGTCTATGTATGTATTAACACGTTGTACTGAACGGGGTACGTGCATAGGTGATATACTAAACATAATAGATACCCCTAAAAAGATTCATAGAAAACACCGACCTTACCTAACCTTGTTAGTATCTTAAGATAAGCATCTTATTGCTTCGTAATTACAATTATTACTTAACCTATACCTATTATAAGTTAGGTAATAATTGTAATTACGAAGCAATAAGATGCTTATCTTAAGATACTAACAAGGTTAGGTAAGGTCGGTGTTTTCTATGAATCTTTTTAAGGGTATCTATTATGTTAAGTATGTCACCTATGCACATATTTAATAAGTCAATATTGACTTATTAAATTTGCGAGAACGGGTTGCAACGGGGTGAGAATAGCTTGAGCTACCTCATCCCTTTGTGTGTATTTTACCTCAATAAACTTATTTCGATTTCAATTCAATGGTCCAGGACGGACCGAAAAGTCGTCGTCCCTTCACCTTCTAGTGTGTGGTCTGGTCAACTTACCTAAACTTACCCCGACATTGATTTAAACTTGGGAGAATTTGATCGTGGGGTCGGGAAAAAAAAAGGATTTCAAAGGAGTGGTTTAACTTGGGCAGGTCGAGTATAGTGATTGCCAGGCTTGGCCGTGTGAGTTGTGAGCTGTGAACTTTGTGGACAGTTCACAGTTCCCATCACTGTGATTTGCCAGTCATGAATCACTCTTAAGCGCCTGGGCTCGGCACTATAGGTCTCACCAGCAAGATGGATGTTGTTGTTGGTGGATTTCCCCCTCCCCCTAGTTTGCCACGGGTGGGGGGGTGGGGGTTTAATGGGTGGTTGGGCAATAACAGGTCATCAGCCGGAGTGTGTAACACACCGTAATTACTAGGGGCCACTGCAGCGTAAGGTGGCTGGGCCCCCATTGTTTTCTCCCCATGCTGGTATTGTAGTGAAGTGATGGTGATGTATCTCTTACCAGCGCCATTTAAAGAGCCTCGTTCCCTTTGTCTGTTGCCAGCATCCTCAGGAGATAACCCGCTGGCAAGTCTCTCGCCTAAATCCGAGCGCGTCACGGTCTTTCGCGCGCGCAGGGGGTGTCGAACGGGTCTTGATCGCCATCACCATAACTCAGTCGTGATTGGCGATGCCCCAGTTGCTTGAGATTAGGGCAAGATTAGGTCGTTTAATGAGGCATACATTCGCATGTTTTTACTTTTTTTTATAGGCGATAAGATGGAAGAGGAATGACACGCATGGAGGTGCAGAGATAGGAAGAGTGGGGAGAGAGAGGGACGGGGGTGAGAGGCGTCAGGAGAGAGCGTCGCCTAGGCGTCAGGAGAGGGCGTCGGCTAGGCGTCAGGAGAGGGCGTCGGCTAGGCGTCAGGAGAGGGCGTCGGCTAGGCGTCAGGAGAGGGCGTCGGCTAGGCGTCAGGAGAGGGCGTCGGCTAGGCGTCAGGAGAGGGCGTCGGCTAGGCGTCAGGAGAGGGCGTCGGCTAGGCGTCAAGAACCAACTCTACGCGCGTCAGATGTAAGAGAAACAACATCCACTATCTGCTCTCTTTTTTTCCTCTCGACTCCTCTTGACTTACTCCTTTGTTTACGCATTAAGATAATGCCACGCGGGACGGAACTTTCTCACGATAAGATGTGAGAAATATTCATGACGCCGCCACACGACGCTAGTGAGGAATATTTACATGTAAAGCGAGAATAAGACAGATCATAAAATGATAGTTACGCTCAAGTCTGTGTTCCAGGTTCCTTGTGCATCTGAAGGAGAGTTGGGGGGAAAAATATACCGTGCAAATCTTACCATGCATAACATTCCATGCAAATGATGCGTCTTGGTATGTCTGAATCATACAACGCCTGCGTCTTGATGTGCAGGCGCTATGAGGTCCTTATCTGGGGGAGGGGGGGGGGGGAGGTGTCTCAGCTCCCGGCCTCCAGTCAGGACCACATCCTTCACAGTCTACTGCCACACCTTGCATACCAGGCACCTTGTAGCGCTTGATTTATGAGCTCAGCTTAATTGCTGCATTTTAGACCTGATGTGTGGCTCTCCTGGAATCCAGACCCCAGCTTACATTCCTTCTTCCTGAGAACCAGACCCCAGCTTACACTCCTTCTTGGGAACCAGACCCCAGCTTACATTCCTTCTTCCTGAGAACCAGACCCCAGCTTACACTCCTTCTTGGGAACCAGACCCCAGCTTACACTCCATCCTGGGAACCAGACCCCAGCTCACACTTCTTCCTGGGAACCAGACCCCAGCTTACACTCCTTCCTGAGTACCAGACCCCAGCTTACACTCCTTCCTGGGAACCAGACCCCAGCTTACACTCCTTCCTGGAAACCAGACCCCAGCTTACACTCCTTCCTGGGAACCAGACCCCAGCTTACACTTCTTCCTGGGAACCAGACCCCAGCTTACACTCCTTCCTGTGAACCAGACCCCAGCTTACACTTCTTCCTGGGAACCAGACCCCAGCTTACACTCCTTCCTGTGAACCAGACCCCAGCTTACACTCCTTCCTGAGTACCAGACCCCAGCTTACACTCCTTCCTGGGAACCAGACCCCAGCTTACACTCCTTCCTGAGTACCAGACCCCAGCTTACACTCCTTCCTGGGAACCAGACCCCAGCTTACACTCCTTCCTGAGTACCAGACCCCAGCTTACACTCCTTCCTGAGTACCAGACCCCAGCTTACACTCCTTCCTGAGTACCAGACCCCAGCTTACACTCCTTCCTGGGAACCAGACCCCAGCTTACACTCCTTCCTGAGTACCAGACCCCAGCTTACACTCCTTCCTGGGAACCAGACCCCAGCTCACACTTCTTCCTGGGAACCAGACCCCAGCTTACACTCCTTCCTGGGAACCAGACCCCAGCTTACACTCCTTCCTGGGAACCAGACCCCAGCTTGAACTGTACTCATTCTCTTGTGAATATATGAATAAACTTAACTGATAACTGCAAGACTAACACCTGAAGATGTAGACTTATTCGTAAAAAAAAAAAAATGGACGGGAAAATACACCTAAGTTTCTTAGGACTAAAAACAGCCAATCGACACACTTCGGTCTCTGGCATCCCGGTAGTACAATCGGCTTCGTTCTCGACTAACAATCGGCAATTCCGGGTGGGACAGAAATGGTTGAGCGCGTTTATCACCAAATGCCCTTGTTCACCCTAGCAGTTAATAGGTACCCAGGAATTAGTCAGCATGTTGTGGGGTTGTATCAGGGGGGGGGGGGGGGGGTCAGTAGTTTGGCCAAGACCGGAGGATTGCGGGGGACCTCCATATGATCATAACAGACGCACACGCACACGCACACGCACACACACACACACACACACACACACACACACACACACACACACACACACACACTCACACTCACACACATATAAGGTCTCTTGTACACCAGTAAGTTACATATAACTTTATTTTAAAATTTCATTACACAAAAAGGGTTACAACATTGGTAACATGCAGGGTACAAGGCAACTTGTCACAAGTTGTTGAGCTCCTCCAGCTCCTCAGATGGCGGGCAGGAACCATTAATGCAATGAGATTTCCTCTCTGGATCACCACACTAAGGCGCTGAAAGAGAAAACTGGCAGCTCTAGGGTCTCTAGTTGTTTCAGTTAGCTTGGACTCCAGCTCCTTCAAAAACTAGCAGCACTTTTATCCCAGGCACCAAGTGTCTCTGAGGCAATGGGGACAAAATTGTAGTGGTGATCAAGGTCTCTGTATTTACGTGACTTGGCTGCTTCCCGGTGACTGGCAGCACCTCCTGCCGGTGCAGCACTGAAGTCAACATAGGTATTGGCTAAAGTTGAAACGCAAGTGTAGTCCCACACCAACTGTCTACCATTCTTCCAGAGGTTCACCGTGATCCCGTCTGGGCGACCGACAGGCTCATCAGAGTTGCAGGGCATTAGGTAACGGGGCTCTCTCTCTGCTGGACAACCGGATGTAGTAAGGCTTCTCTTAATAATGTCGTTAACCTCGCCTCTCCTGTCCTTTGGCAGAGGTCACGCCGTCCGTACCTGTCGGCCACTGCCTCGCCGCAAATACACCTGTATCCAGTGTGGATTGAGGCAGCGAGGCAGAGAGCCACAGTAATTAGGAGGGCCTGCAGTGTGAGAAGGGTGCCGGTTGCTGACATTGGGGTTGCTAATAGGAAGTCACCTGCATGGGGAGCTGCTACAGCTCTAAGTCGGCCAGTGTCATGTGGTGTTGTTGCAGTTTCTAGGCATGTCACAGCTGCTTGATCGACAATGGGGCAATCCACGCTGGATTGCTTGTGTGCTTCAGAAGGTGGTGGTTGAGGTGCTGGTCCTGCAAGAGAAAACCATTTGATAGTGTAGTCTGTAAAGCTGGGATCTTGTGCCCCCTATCTCAAGCGCCGAATTTGAAGTGGTTTAACATACGCCAAATCGTTCGAGGCTCACCAGCCAATATAGCCTTCAAGATCCCGGTGGTGATTAGTCCTGGGGACCATCGTTATTACAATGCTTTTAATTTCACAAATGCACCAATATTCTGACGCTACAGCTCTAAAATTACGGTGTTTTTTGTTTGTTTTATTTTACAAATGTAAGGACAGGTTTCAGCTTCGTGAATAAGAGGTGTAAAGTTTAACTAAGGGAAAGTATGATTATTTTTGTCTTATGTCATGGAGCTCTGTAGAGCCATGTTGAAACTTGGAGAGTCCGGTGCCCCGTCACAGGTGACCTTCTTCAGGGGAATGGGGAATGGGAGGGAGGGGGATCAGACGGGAATTTGGGGGATTGGGAGGGATTGGAGGAGTGGTTGGGGGTATAGGGAGAGGGAGGGATTGGGGGATTGGAGGAGTGATTGGGGGTATAGAAAGAGGGAGGGATAGGGGGAGTGAGAGGACACTGAAGAAAGGAGTCATGTAAAGGGAGGAAGATTTATAATATATTGGGAAGAAAATGCAAATGGAGAACAAAATACAACAATTTGAAAGGAATTTACACAAAAAGATAAAAAATCGAAGTTTAAGAGAAGATGAAAATGTAAAGTAAAACAATCAATCGATCCCATGTCAGCATGACAGACATGTCCGATGCCATGACAGCATGATATACATGTCATGAATGGGATTGGGGGAGAGCTCATGCTGTCCCATGACAGCATGATGTACATGTCCGATCCCATGAAAGCATGACATACATGTTCGATTCATGACAGCATAACAGACCTGTCCGGTCCCATGACAGCATGAGAGACATGTCATGAAAGGGATTGTGGAAGAGCTCATGCTGTCCCATGACAGCATATACCAAACGATAAACAAACAAGGGTCAAAAACAACTCGAGAATAACGAAGTTTGTACGAGACATTCTTCCTTGCGTCTTAAATTACCTTTCGTAATCATCCATCGCTTAATTCCACCTTTACTCCTCTTCCTCAGTTTATTGCCTGAGAATCTGTTAATTGTGTCGTTAACTAGGTTAACGAGGCAATTACAGCCGAAGGACCAAAAGAATGGTAATGGGCGGTCGACTCTTCCACAACGGCCAATCACGTGAAGGGATTTCCTGAGCGCCCAACCCATCCTAACGACCCTCTCACACATACGTTTGGATCTTAATCGCGTTGCATAAAGAAAGCAGCTGACGCCCAGCTGGTGTACGTCTTGGCCACATCGTTTGACGTCGGTGCGTCTAAGACTTGACCCCCCTGGGGGCCGGATTCACGAAGCAGTTACGCAAGTACTTACGAAAGTGTACATCTTTCCTCAATCTTTGTCAGCATTGGTTACATTTATTAAACAGTTTACAAGCATGAAAACTTTCAAATCAACTGTTGTTATTGTTATAAACAGCCTCCTGGTGCTTCGGAGCTCATTAACTGTTTAATAATTGTAAAACAAAGCCGTCAAAGATTTAGTAAAGATGGACAGGTTCGTAAGTACTTACGTAACTGCTTCGTGAATCTGGCCCCAGATCGTTTGACGTGGGTGCGTAAGGCTTAACCCCCCCCCCCACCTGGTCACGGAGGGGACTAAACAGTGTAGTGAATTTTGTTTTGCTTTGAATATTGGAAAGTGTATATATTAGTTTTCACGAAGACAGTGTTTCAGGTGGTGGTAAATTATTGTCTCGGCAACACACAGGTAAGCAAGTCCAAATTTACTGTTGTAGTTGCTCATTTTCGATCGTTCCAACTCGTCCTCAGGACAAGCTCGTTAGAGTAGTTGTCGGGCCTCCTTCCCACAGACGCATACATCAATTTTAACATAGGTTTGTTCTCATATATGTATATAAATTAATGTTATTATTCAATAAAATTAAATGTATAGTTCTATGTAGGTTAGGTTAGGGTTAAGTGTTTATAGGTTCTGTTGGGGATTATTTGTGTTCATGGTACGTGGGTGAAGCGTTTCCAGACCTGCATTTCGAGCAGAGGACGTTAGCGAAGCACTGTGACACGTACACACGTCAATTGTTTTGAGCAACCCGTCCTCGACTCAAGTCCATTACATCCAGCGGTCGCCCCCACAGACGCATTCATAAATTTTTACATGCTGTTCATTCAAAACAAGAATTTTCCCAAATATAAATTAGTATTATAATATATTAGCATATTGTGCATATATAGGCATAGGTTAGGTTAGGTTAGGTGTTTAGGTTCGGTTGGCGATTATTTGCATTTATAGTACGTGGGTGAAGCATTTATAGCGTTGTGGTTCGAACAAAATTCGTCAGTGAAGCACTTGTTCCAGATATGTTCGAATGTCAGCAGTTGTGAGTCGTGTGTAAACCGCTTTTCATTCATAAACAAGGGGTTTGGCGGGTGGATGGAATCACTTTTGGATCTTTGTTTGGAGGACGGGCTGGTTTTGAGTCGTGTGCGTTCAGCCCGTCCTCCAAACAAAGATCCAAAAGTGATTCCATGCACCCGCCAAACCCCCTGTTTATGAATGAAAAGCGGTTTACACACGACTCACAACTGCTGACATTCGAACATATCTGGAACAAGTGCTTCACTGACGAATTTTGTTCGAATCACAACGCTATAAATGCTTCACCCACGTACTACAAATACAAATAATCGCCAACATAACCTAAACACCTAACCTAACCTATCCTATGCCTATATATACACAATATGCTAATATATTATAATATTAATTTATACTTGAGAATTCCCGTTTTGAGTGAACAGTATGTTAAAATTTATGAATGCGTCTGTGGGGTTGACCGCTGAATGTAATGGACTTGAGTCGAGGACGGGTTGGTGCGTTTGAGTCGTTTGAGTCAATGGGTTTCAGTCAAAATAGTTGAGTTTTTCATTCATAAAAAGGGGTGGGGGAGGGGGTTGGCGGCTGGATTAACGAGAACATGCCTTTGTTGATGAGGACAGGTGCATGAAAATATGTTAGGCACAGAGTCCATCTCGTCCTCATCAACACATGCCAATGTGTATTCCAGGCCGCTGCCAAACCCCTTGTTTATGAACGACAAGCGCTTTACACACGAATCACAACTTAGGACGTTTGAACTTTTCTCGAACAAAAGTTCGAAAAGAAAGTTCTTTCCTTTCTCTTTTCTCTTTTCTCTTGTTTCTTCGTTGACACCCTGTGTTCGAATGGGAACTTTGGAAATGCTCCAACCGAAAACCACAATTACCAGTCCGTCCTCATGAACAATGGCCAAAGTCCATTCCATGCACCCGTCTAACCCCCTGTTTATAAATGAAAAACTGCTTACACACGACTCACAACTGATTTCGTTCGAACACTTCCGGAAGAAGTGCTTCACTGACGAATTTTGTTCGAACCATAACGCTGTGAATGCTTCACCTGCGTACTAAACTGCAAATAATTGCATAATTGCCAACAGAATCTAAACACCTAACCTAACCTAAGCCTGTATGTGCACAATATGCTACTATATTATAATATTAATTTATATATGAGAAAATTCCCGTTTTGAATGAACAGCATGTACAAATTTATGAATGGGTCTGTGGGGTCGACCGCTGGATGTAATGGACTCGAGTCGAGGACGGGTTGAATAATCACCAACATAATTTAAACACCTAACCTAACCTAATCAATGTCTAAATATGCACAGTATTCTAACTTATCAACCTGTCCAATTAAAAATAATGTCGCATCTCGATCGTATGCGTTACATAAGGCCAAAAATTGCCGTACCTGAAATTGAAAGCGGCTCGCGAAAGTGTCGAACTGTCCCGTTTTCTGTTTTGGGTCCTCTGGTAGATTAAGATAAGGACACTTTAAACTGACCGTTTTCATGACGTTGGGAAACCTTAGGAGGACGGGCTGAATATATACCAATATGAATTTATGTTTTAGAAAATTTATATTTTGAATGAACAGCATGTTAAAATTGACGAATGCGACTATGGGGTCGAACGCTGAATGGAATGGACTTGGTGTGACGACGGGTTGATGAACCATAGTTTCATCTTCCACTGTGTTACCAATTTGTCACCATTAGAATAGACATTCACTCTCGATTTCTTTTTTCATTCATGATCCATATTGACAATTATAAGCCTAATAATGCGATTATCTGGTTATTATAATAACACGTGCAATAAAATTTCAAATACTGAAACAAATACTCTAGACGAAACGCAAGGCTTTAATAGGGTACAAATACATAAATGATTTATCGTATACAACGGTATATATGCATTCGTGTATTTTCAATGTCTTATTGTATCAATATATCAATGTCGACATATCTTTTTTCCTCGTCAGAATATTTTTGTTTTTTATTCAAACTGATGGACCATTCCTCGCTCTCGAGCTGCGCGCGCGCGCCCCCATTCCCCCCCCCCCCTATCTCTAACCACTCTTGCATTCCCTTCCAGAGATAATCCCCCCAATAAGTACTTTTCCAATATTACATTTGGGGAGGGGGAGGGGGAGGGGGGAGGGGAAAGGAGAAGGGGGAGGGGAGGGGGAGGGGAAAGGGGAAGGGGAGGGGGGTGTGGGAGTCCCAAACAATTTCACGGTGAGAAGATCTGGTCCTGGTTTGAGGCGCTGATGTAGGCATTAGTTATTCGAGGGCCTTGTTGTAAGTTGAGGTCCTGAGTCTGTCTGTGTCTGTAGCGGTGGACCACTGTGGGTGGGGGGGGGGGCAGGAGTGGACCACTACGGATAGGGGGGGGCAGGAGTGGACCACTACTGGTGGGGGGGGCAGGAATGGACCACTACGGGTGGGGGGGGGGCAGGAGTGGACAACACCTGGTGGGGGGGGGGCAGGAGTGGACCACTGTGGGTGGCGGGGGGGGGCAGGAGTGGACCACTACGGATAGGGGGGGGCAGGAGTGGACCACTACTGGTGGGGGGGGGGCAGGAATGGACCACTACGGGTGGGGGGGGGCAGGAGTGGACAACACCTGGTGGGGGGGGGCAGGAGTGGACCACTACAGGTGGGGGGGGGCAGGAGTGGACCACTACGGGTGGGAGGGGGCAGGAGTGGACCACTACGGGTGAGGGGGGGGGTGCAGGAATAGACCACTACGGGTGGGGGGGGGCAGGAGTGGACCACTACGGGTGGGGGGTGCAGGAATAGACCACTACGGGTGGGGGGGGGCAGGAGTGGACCACTACGGGTGGGGGGGGGTGCAGGAATAGACCACTACGGGTGGGGGGGGGCAGGAGTGGACCACTACGGGTGGGGGGGGTGCAGGAATAGACCACTACGGGTGGGGGGGGGGCAGAAGTGGACCACTACGGATAGGGGGGGCAGGAGTGGACCACTACGGGTGTAGGGGGGCAGGAGAGGACCTCTACGGGTGGGGGGGCAGGAGTGAACCACTACGGGTGGGGGGGGGGTCAGGAGTGGACCACTACGGGTGGGGGGGGGCAGGAGTGGACCACTACGGGTGGGGGGGCAGGAGTGGACCACTACGGGTGGGGGGGCAGGAGAGAACCACTACGGGTGGGGGGGGGCAGGAGTGGACCACTACGGGTGGGGGGGCAGGAGTGGACCACTACGGGTGGGGGGGCAGGAGTGGACCACTACGGGTGTGGTTGGGGCAGGAGTGGACCACTACGGGTGTGGTTGGGGCAGGAGTGGCCCACTACGGGTGGGGGGGTAGGAGTGGACCACTACGGGTGAGGGGGGGCAGGAGTGGACCACTACGGGTGGGGGGGCAGGAGTGGACCACTACGGGTGGGGGGGCAGGAGTGGACCACTACGGGTGGGGGGGCAGGAGTGGACCACTACGGGTGGGGGGGGTGCAGGAATAGACCACTACGGGTGGGGGGGGGCAGGAGTGGACCACTACGGGTGGGAGGGGGCAGAAGTGGACCACTACGGGTGGGGGGGCAGGAGTCGACCACTACGGGTGTAGGGGGGGCAGGAGAGGACCTCTACGGGTGGGGGGGCAGGAGTGGACCACTACGGGTAGGGGGGCAGGAGTGGACCACTACGGGTGGGGGGGCAGGAGGGGACCACTACAGGGGGTGGGGGGGGGCAGGAGTGGACCACTAAAGGGGGTGGGGGGGCAGGAGTGGACCACTACTGGTGGGAGGGGGGCAAGAGTGGACCACTACAGGGGGTGGGGGGGCAGAAGTGGACCAGTACGGGTGGGGGGGGGCAGGAGTGGACCACTACAGGGGGTGGGGGGGGCAGGAGTGGACCACTACAGGGGGTGGGGGGGGCAGGAGTGGACCACTACAGGGGGTGGGGGGGCAGCAGTGGACCACTACAGGGGGTGGGGGGGGCAGGAGTGGACCACTACTGGTGGGAGGGGGGCAAGAGTGGACCACTACAGGGGGTGGGGGGGTGCAGGAGTGGACCACTACAGGGGGTGGGGGGGCAGGAGTGGACCACTACTGGTGGGAGGGGGGCAAGAGTGGACCACTACAGGGGGTGGGGGGGCAGGAGTGGACCACTACAGGGGGTGGGGGGGGGGCAGGAGTGGACCACTACAGGGAGTGGGGGGGGCAGGAGTGGACCACTACAGGGGGTGGGGGGGCAGGAGTGGACAACTACAGGGGGTGGGGGGGCAGGAGTGGACCACTACTGGTGGGAGGGGGGCAAGAGTGGACCACTACAGGGGGTGGGGGGGCAGAAGTGGACCAGTACGGGTGGGGGGGGGGGCAGGAGTGGACCACTACAGGGGGTGGGGGGGGCAGGAGTGGACCACTACAGGGGGTGGTGGGGCAGCAGTGGACCACTACAGGGGGTGGGGGGGGGCAGGAGTGGACCACTACTGGTGGGAGGGGGGCAAGAGTGGACCACTACAGGGGGTGGGGGGGTGGCAGGAGTGGACCACTACAGGGGGTGGGGGGGCAGGAGTGGACCACTACTGGTGGGAGGGGGGCAAGAGTGGACCACTACAGGGGGTGGGGGGGGGGCA